>NC_059294.1:2970000-2980000 GCF_017591435.1 Portunus trituberculatus | reverse complement strand
CCTTTCCTGTACATCTTGAAATACAATATTTTCCTTATAACTCTTGGTAGAATAATCTCTTTTAAGCCAAAGATAACTTATGATATTTCTTGTGACCCAAAGAGGATGTACGTAAAAAAAAAAAAAAGAAACGTTCCTTCTACTTTTGAATATTTTAGTGGAAGACAGATACACACCTTTGTTACACACACACACACACACACACACACACACACACACACACGAGGATGTGCAGGTGTGTGCGTCTCCGCTCGTATAGGAAGAAGAAAATATACGTATAGAGGAGAAGAACAACTGCCCTTTTACTCGTGTCGGTTGGTGTATTTTTTAGCACGAATATTGATTGAAATAGTTTGTGTGTGCTGTTTGTCATCTTTGGCGGGAAAGACGGCTTGGCAGCGCCACTCTTCGGCCGGGTTGAAATGATACAACCATCGTATTTCCTGCGTGTCATAAAAGCTGACTATAAGAGACGGACGAGAGGACTGGGCACCGCCTCCTCTGTATCTTTACTTCCACAATGACCGAAGGCTTGACATCTTGTCTCGGCTTCCACCTTTAAGGGAGACGTCAGCCTGATATATAGGTAAATTAATTTTCAAGAAATCTCGTTCATTTCAAGATCAAATCCGTTTATCCTATACACATAGTGAGGGTTACTGTTAATTCTTTACTAAAACTACATGAAAACAATTATGAAATATTTTACAACAATAAACCACTGCAGGGGTGCAGGATATCCTGGATGGCCCAAACAAAAACAAAGCAAAACAAAATAAAACAAAAAAGTGGTGGAGTTGTCGCACAAAAAAAGGAAAAAAAAATATGTGCAAGAGAGCGAAACGCAACAGAATGGAGAGACGAAATCCATAAATTAGCAAGAAAGGGAGGGAACTCTCCGAAACCGAGCAGGACAGCGAGCATAGGAGGGATTACGTCTCCTGCAGTGGACTCACGTGGGATTTTCCGGCGATTAAGAGAAGAGGAAGTTCTGAGTGACCAGCCTTCCTCTCTACAAAGGAGGTGATGGCGGCGCCGGCAGTCTTGCCGTGATAGACTACTGTGCTGGTGATAGACGCAATCAGAAAGCCATCGCTGTGCAGTGATGCGGGAAGGAACGTGTGAAGTGGCGATCGTCATCATATGTTTTCATCGTAAATAGGTTTTTGATAGAACCATAAAGACAAGTCGATACAAGACCCAGTAATACTTCATGCATATTTGAATGTGAGGATTGTATACATTTAATAATCTAAATACCTGCGCACTGACCTCTCTGCAAACGTGGTATGCAAAATTATTTTTACAAGACATCAGGGACAGCAACAACAAAAATACTCTAATAAGGGAAAGTGCAATGGAAATATCAGATGAGAAAACGATAAAAGGGAGAGCGGTGCGCCAGAAATAAGGGAGAAAAGGATGGAGGGCGGGAGGGAGGAAGGGAGGAGATGGGCTGACTGAGAGAACGCTAACACACTGCCTTCTGGGTCTTATCTCTTTCAAGACAGACATTAACGATCGGGCAACAGTAAGGTGCGGGGAAAAGAGGTGGCTGAGATAACGCAGGTGAGATGTCGGGGAGACAGAGGGTGGGACTTAATGGTAGATTTCAGTTAATGGGAATAAATGTTGAAGATAAAATGAATATAATACTGGAACAAAATTCTAAGATTACTTACAAAGTAAGCATCTGCAAAATAAAATCTGAGTAAGTAATTTCTTGAATAACAAAATTATATATATATATATATATATATATATATATATATATATATATATATATATATATATATATATATATATATATATATATATATATATATATATAATCTAAAATTGACAAATTTGAAAGCAACCCATTTATTGAGATTATTGAGATGCGTTAATTTCCATGAATCAATAATATGATAACGACAAAGTTAGAATTATTTTGTCTCTTTCTTCCTTTCCCTCATTTTGTTAGGAGAGCCTTATTTTTCTTCCCACAATCAATTCTCGAGTGCGCAATCCTCGGTGCAGATATTCCTGTGTCACTCACCTGTCACTTGTTTCTCCAGCCCTGATATTAAATTTATGACAAGGAAGACAGTAACATGACTCACCTATTGGGCCATTCTCTTGCACCTCCCCAAACATGGTGGCGTTAGGGAATACTGGAGCATTATCGTTGATGTCCTTCACCACCACCGTCACCACAGTCTCCGCCACATGCACCTGCTCTCTTCTCATCTCCTCCACCATTTCCTGCACCATTTGCCACCATCTCTTCTCATCATTTACTTTTTGGAGATCTTCTGGTTGCTCGATCTCTTTTTCCTTTTCTTCCTCCTTGCTGGTTACGGAGAAGCTGGCTGGAGCCTCGCATCGGCCTGCCACCGCCTTGTATTTCTTCACGTACACCAGGTCCTCCCCCAGCTGGCTCATTATGATACGATCCACCTTCATGTGCTCACTGCGTTTCACTGGAACGTCGATTGGGGAATGGTCACGTTTATAGAGGCTTCTGTGCAGCTTTGGTCTGATGCTGTCAGGTGATGTTAGGCGTTTGACAACAGCTTTTCTTTTGTATCTTTTGTGACGTTTATTCTGGTACGCGATTGAATGGGTTCGGTAAAGCTCATCAAAGTCATGTTCCCACACGCCGTCTGCTTCATTAGAGACTATCGTGCTTGTTTGCTCTTTTACCTCCATCTCCGGCCTGCCAGAGTAATCCACAATGTATTGCACTGGTGTGTACTTAGCAGCCAGTACATGCTTTGAACTTCGGCTGCGCTTGTACGTAATGCCCTTGGAGGATTTAAAGTTTTTTCGAATGTTATCGTCATTACTTTCAGTAGGACCAAAATAAACATCAAAGTTGACTGGAGAAGTATCATTGTCATTAAATGTGGTTTCAAGATCTGGCTGTAAATTGAGTTTCGCAGACGTAAACAAGCCTTCTTCAGCTTCTGTTCTTTCTCTGATACCATCTCCGAGAACGACTGGTTTCTGTCTTCCTCTGAAGGAAAGCAATTTACGTTGAAAGCCACTCTGCTGATGTTTTCTAAAGGTGGGGTACTTGGCTCTTTTCGGCTTGGCCCACTCTTCGTTTCTATTGAGACTTTTCCTGTGGCGCTCTGAGCCACACATAGTTTCACGTAGCCATTTACTTCCCATCGGTAGTCCTCTCTCGTCATTACCGCAAGGGTGCAAGGAACTATATTTCTCCTCAGAAACACTGTCCTCTTCTGTCCTCCTCATCCTTCCTGTGGCAACTTGCTTACTGATCCCCGTCTTACGTTTTCTTTCAATTACCATCTCTTCCTTTGAGATTCTGCGATTCTTGTCTAGCAACTTCCTCTCCGTCATCCACTCACTTTGGGAAATATGCTGCTCCTTCTTATTCAAATGCCTGCCATGCTGGTTTGATGGTTTGTCTTCGCTTTTAGAGGGCGTCACAATTCCCTTGTCGGTCATTTCATTTTTCCCATTTGGCAGAAAGGTTAGCGTATCCGCATTTCTCCTTCCACTCGCCTCCTTCATCCTCGAGGGCTTACGGCTGGCCGCTTCCTTCCCCTTGGCTCTCTCGTCTTCTTCCAATTCTTCTTTCGATTCCCTTTCTTCCTTTCCCTCCTCTCGGTTCCCCTCCGCCTTTAGAATAGCACTGGACAACGAAATCGGATCTCGTCGAACGAATCGATGATCGGGTAACCTTTGGCCAGTCTGCTGGAAATACTCAATTTGTGATGGCCAGCGAGAGTCATACAACATACCGTGTTTCCTCTCCAGGGAATTCTTGGGAGCTTGGATAAAGTAATAGGGCTTCTCTAGTGGGTTTCTGTTATTCCCTGAAAAGTACCGTGATCCGGGAAATGAGGCTGATCCGTGGATAGGAAGAAACCGTGGCGCGCTGTTATCTTCTGGGCGATCCTGCGGAATGGGAGGGGACAGGCGGGGACGTCTGGAGGCCCGGGTGGCGGCGGCGGCCAGAGAAGGCGAGACCCTTTGGCCGTCTCGCACCTGCACCTTGACGCGCCACACTGCCCGGCCCTTTGGAGGATCTCGGTCCACAGCCTGTTGGGAGAATTTATCTAGACAATAAAACGTTACATTCTGAAAACTCTGCAAAGCACTGACTGCAGCTTTTACTTTCGCTCAATAATACGTTATAGTCCCGGAAGAGTCACCCACAGCCTCTCGCGTGTCCCGTAGTGAAGACTGTACTCATTCCTATGGTAATTGGTTGATTGAAACGTAATATTGTTAGCAGTGGTAGCGGTGCTGCTGTTGTTTGGGAAATTTATGAATCTACGTATGCCTCGTGTGTGTGTTTGTGTGTGTGTGTGTGTGTGTGTGTGTGTGTGTGTGTGTGTGTGTGTGTGTGTTGGCTTGGGTGGGTATGTCTGTCTGTCATTCTGTCTGTCTGTCTGTCTGTCTGTCTGTCTGTCTGTCTGTCTCCGTCTCTCTCTCTCTCTCTCTCTCTCTCTCTCTCTCTCTCTCTCTCTCTCTCTCTCTCTCTCTCTCTCTCTCTCTCTCTCTCTCTCTCTCTCTCTCTCTCTCTCTCTCTTCACTAACAAAAATTTATCACAAGAGTCTGAGGAGGCTTTATACCTCTGCCTCGGAGCAAATCGCTTCGCTACACCCTTTAAAGTTCTCCATAAAACTCCTATAAAAAGTTTACTCCAAATAACTTACATTCTTACACCACCTCGGTACTATAATCATACGACAGTAAAAAAAAGAGGTGAAACGATGGCCGTAAAGCAAGTTTCTATATTCAATTCCCGTAATAGAATTTCTTTGTAAAATTTTGATAAAGAAAACAAATCTAAAAATAGTTTCTCGTTTTCACGCAGCAATTCCCTTTACCTTGATGGGCCACAAGCAGTACGTTTGTGGAAGGAAGCGATATATTAAAATAGTGCAGAGGTAATTTTGCAGATGCCTTGTCAGAGAGAGAGATAAGATGAAAGTCATACAAGAAACTCTTGCGCCTTCTTCCGTGACTCACGCGAGCAGTGCTTGGGGATTACGTTTCCGCGCCAAACGAGTCTGAACTGGATAAAGGCATTGTTTCCTTATCTCCTCTGCTCTGCTCTTACGCCGGCAGGAAGAACAGGGGGGGCTCGTGCCGGGCTCATGGAACACACTCTGCTTCCTGGCACAAGCGAGGCTGCGAATGGCGTCCGGTAGTTGATTCAGACTATAGGATGAGGGCGCCGATTCAGGTTGCCAGATCCCTTCCTCTCACACCCTCGCTCGCCGCCCACCTCCCTCACCCCTCACCTCCCACACCCGTGATAGACGCCCCTGCTCTCCCGCTCCACTACCTTCCTGATGGTGTGCCACTCCCTCTCTATCTATTTTTATTCCTGTCCTCCTGCTACTGCTCTTACCCCTTCTCCTCTTTTCCTCCTATCCCTTACTTCTTCTTCCTCCTCCTCCTCCTCCTCCTCCTCCTCCTCCTCCTCCTCCTCGTCTTCGTCCTCAGCCTGCAGGTGCTTTAAAAGCACTATACTGGTCATAACTATTGCTATGACCATCCTAACCCCCATTGCCACGACCGAAACAAAGAAATGGAGGAAACTCAGATGAAATCATTATATTCGCCCCCAAAAACAATGCAACCGTGTAGGCACGTTCTTTCCTTCCATACTGGTACTGTGGTGTCTCAGGTTAATGTTCCTAGTTCCTCTTTACGTTCGGTAGCTGCTATCAAGCAAAAAATTAATGTTTTAACACACACACACACACACACACACACACACACACACACACACACACACACACACACACACACACACACACACACACACACACACACACACACACACACACACACACACACACACACACACACACACACACACACACACACACACACACACACACACACACACACACAGAGAAAGCTCAAACTGAATGTAGTTGTCTATCACTAATATCGCGTGTTAATATCTTGATATACTGATCATTGTAACTTGCCGTTCATAGTATAAACGTTAAGTGTTGTAACAGCCATTATCTTAGTAATATATACCTGTCAGGGAGCTTCGGCTCGAAAGATAATCTTTGAAAATCTTTGAAAGATATCTTTGATATCTATGTATTTATTTGTATTTGTGCTAATAATTGTATATAGCAGTAAATATTTACCTACTTACTTACTTACTTATTTACTTAAACACACACACACACACACACACACACACACACACACACACACACACACACACACACACACACACACACACACACACACACACACACACACACACACACACACACACACACACACACACGTTCTGAAAGCTCTCTCTTATGGTGCAGGTAATAGGACTATAAAAAATGAGCTGATTGCCTATTCATGGCCGGAGCTTCCCAAGTGATTGATGATTGGTTTTCCACACTCCCTTGCATCCCTGAGGGCCAATGAAGTGGACGCACCCGCTACCAGACACTGGCGCCCTATATACTCGTAGACACTTTTACCACTCCCATTTTCTGATACAATAACGTGCAGAAATATGTTACGGTGTGAGAGAAAAACTGATTATCTTTTATATCATGAAAAGACAAGCCAATCTTTTCTACTACTTCCTTTTTTTATGAGATTAGAGATTACATTTTTCACACGCTTGCAAGGGACCGGTAAAGATTCAAGCATACTGCAAATTCTAGCGGGAAAGGTTTAAAAGAAAGCTTCCAAAGATAGGTTTTTAATATCTTCAGGTCATAAGGTATTTGCTAGTCTGGCTCAGCTTATTTCTCGAAGGCTCATAAGGGGAGCGGAAGAGCAGGTTGGAGTGGCTGGCAACTCCCTCTCTCAGTGTATCATGAGACGGTAAGTGGATTAGATTAGGTCGTGGTGGTGGTGGTGGTGGTGGTGGTAGTGGTGTTAATGTCAGTGATGGTGCTGATAGTAATAGTCTTGGTATTGGTGATGGTGTTCCCAAAAACCTTACTGTTAATAGTGTCCATTTTTTCTTTATTCAACTGCATACTATCAATATTTTTCAATTGTAATAACAAAATGTAATATAGTACTGAAAGTTTTTAAAGTGTTCTAGAGAAGTAGTGGTGGTGGTGACGATAAAAGAGACAGATGGTAAGCATGGAAATATAGAAAGTTGTGATTTGTGATGCATAAGCTAACCGTACTCATGACTCCAAAAACGAATTGTTGCCTATACGTTGTGCTTATATATATATATATATATATATATATATATATATATATATATATATATATATATATATATATATATATATATAAACACCCTCTCTCTCTCTCTCTCTCTCTCTCTCTCTCTCTCTCTCTCTCTCTCTCTCTCTCTCTCTCTCTCTCTCTCTCTCTCTCTCTCTTTCACGCTCAGGATATATAAAGAGAAAGACGCATCACATAATTAATCTGCTTCTTCATCACATCAGCCATAACAATGACTGTCTATATAAAATAAACTCTAAAACCCTCCTTTTCTCTATCATCCTCAGGAAAAAAAGACCATAATCACATCTTAGCAGCAACCATGACCACCACAACGCTTCCCTCGCCACACAGAGCCTCACCACCACCAACACCTTACATCACCACTAACATTCACACACCACAAAAACACCAAGCAACAGCACACTTTCTGAAAAGCAGTTACCTTTTTTAAATCTGAATGTAAATGTGAACTTCATATACTGTCACTTCCAGCCAGGCAATCCTTATATTATAATCCATTGTCTGTATATTACTGTGTCGCTCACGGTAAGGTGCGACTGATGGAATTCCTGTCAATCTCCACAGACTTAATAACTGCGAAGATTAATTAACGATTCACAACGTTTCCTTTCCTGATTTTCTGTGGATAATTTAATTTGTAGAGTTTTTAATTCTTTTTAATGAACTTCAGACACTTATCAAGTTTCCAATGAATGACCATATTTAAACAAGTATTAAATTGTAATATTCCAGACGGCCTCCCTGGAAGCCTTAATTAAGCTTATTACGCCTTATTACGCCAACTCAAAAAGTTCAACGAGAAAATCAAAATTAGCCGGAAAAGTTCAGGGAAGTGTTTCTGTGTCCGGGACAGGAAATAGTGCCGAGGTTCGCTAAGGTGCAGGTGTTTGGGTCCAAGTGTGTAAATAGATTACTAAGCACGAGCAGGAAGGTCATTGTGGCTGTACGTTGTTGTACGTCTATGATACAAAACTAGATTACATATGTTGCGTTAAGGAAAATAACTATAATCCTCCAAATTGCACACCACATGCTACGGTAGTATACAACTCCTAGGAAATTCTCGCAGCCGGAATGGAAGCACAAGTAATTAATGGTTTTTAAGACAGCGCTGCCCAAGTGGAGGGTTCCCTGAAGAGCCCCACATGCAGTTTTTCCCCACCGGTATACAGGGATATAGAATTTGAATGCTACAAGATTAAATGTAAATTTAATTGGATCTCATAGTAAAAGTAAGTTTGCGTGTAAAACTGACGTAGTAGAGAAAACGTAAATATGTAAATCAGTTTTCTTTACACATTTTTGTCATATAAAGCCTTCTTCCTATACTCATATATTTTCTTTTAGGAAGTATGACTGTACAATACTTGCACTCGTCAAAGAAATATTGAGAGGAAGAAAATCTTGCCTTCAAATTCTCATGTAACTTCATCGCATTTCTTTTCCGACACTCTTCAATTGCAAGGCCGTAGGAAAAATGAAATAAAAAATGGAGACGCCCACATAAACTGACTCATGTAAGCAAAATAAATAAAAAAAAAAAAAACATGGAAACAAGGATACATGACAACCTCACCCCATCTTCATCATACACACACACACACACACACACACACACACACACACGAGAGTAGTCACGTGCCGTGTGTCTGGCATGCCTTGTCCCGTCATGTTGGGGGTGGCGATGGGCGCGACAGGTGGGCCGATAGCCTGCCTTCCTCGCCCTGCCTCCCTTCATTCCCGCTAGTCTTCATCAACGATCTCTGTGTGCCTTTTGCGAGATGCTAATTACCTGCTGACGATAAGTACATTAATGAACCTTTTGGCACGAGAGGCTTCCATGTCACAAGTGTATACACAGGTCTATTTCGAGCATGTAATAATGACACTAAAAATGATTTCGCTCGGAATGAATAATTCAAAACGTCACTTATTCAAAGAGTGAAAGAAGACTGGGATTAAAGCGAACAACCCGGCGTGACTCAAATGCTTCTCAGTTATTAGCATTACCTGCAAAAATGATTCTCTCTATGAAGTGCAAAATGAAAATGACGCTGACTTCTTCGGAAAAAAAAAATGAGGACGAGCAAGCAGAACTAACTCAGACATTTAAGGATCTCTGAGTAAAAGTGTTCTTAATGACATAAAATTAGAGATGACTTTGTAACTGAAGAGCACTAACAACTTGGAGAAACTTGACTTCCGTGTTTTCACTTCCATGTTCCTCATAGCTAAAAAGGAAAAGCTGATGTACGTTCTGTTTTTATATATTTCTTGGGCTTGTCTATTTACCTGTCTCAGTTACCTGTCCATCTAACCAGTCATTACCCTAACTTTCTGTCTCTCTGTCTGTCTCTCTCTCTCTGTCTCTTTCTGTCTGTCTGTCTGTCTGTCTGTCTGTCTGTCTGTCTGTCTGTCTGTCTGTCTGTCTGTCTGTCTGTCTGTCTCTCTCTCTCTCTCTCTCTCTCTCTCTCTCTCTCTCTCTCTCTCTCTCTCTCTCTCTCTCTCTCTCTCTCTCTCTCTCTCTCTCTCTCTCTCTCTCTCTCTCTCTGTGTGTGTGTGTGTGTGTGTGTGTTTCTACTTCGGCCATATCACAATATCAATATTCTATGTTTTTTTTCCAGATGCCAGCCATGCAGAGTGAAAACACACACACACACACACACACACACACACACACACACACACACACACACACACACACACACACACACACACACACACACACACACACACACACACACACTCATAACAACAACAACAACAACAACAACAACAACAATATTG
>NC_059294.1:2960000-2965000 GCF_017591435.1 Portunus trituberculatus | reverse complement strand
GAAAGGGCCGTAGAGTAACATAGTATTAAAACTCTAGCAAGAACTATCACTTTCTGTGAATAGGTCACTTTTAGGCTCCGTTCACGCGATTGGTTTTTAACTGAGCTGTTTAGAAATCAATGAAGTTTAATGAGACAATAATTCTGTGTACTGCTCAGTGTTTCCAGTACATGCAAGGTTCTTTCCTCGACATTAGAATTAACCTACATTTGTCTTCAGCAACGCATGGGTCAGGATAAAAAGGCTCATAGATTTCATGGTAATTTCTATTCTGTTCTGTGGAATCTGTGCTATTATTGGCGCATTAGACTAAATAATAAATCAAATTCATATTGCAGATCTTTCTAGAAGAACAGTGAATAAAAACAGCGCACTTTTTATCTTCAACATAATTCACATATTCATTTTTTTTTTTTCAGGCTAACGATAAAGAGAGGATAAACTTTCCAGAAATAATTAACTTGCTAGTTGCAAAAACATTTCTATGATTTTTTCTTAATTATACATAAGCAGATGGTAGTGTTTAGGTCTGACTATCTTACTAGTGACAGTGTCGAAGTCTAAGACTCTTGGTCACTTAACTTGTTATCTGTACCTCTCTCTCTCTCTCTCTCTCTCTCTCTCTCTCTCTCTCTCTCTCTCTCTCTCTCTCTCTCTCTCTCTCTCTCTCTCTCTCTCTCTCTCTCTCTCTCTCTCTCTCTCTCTCTCTCTCTCTCTCTCTCTCTCTCTCTCTCTCTCTCTCTCTCTCTCTCTCTCTCTCTCGTGTGTATGTTTGTGTGTGTGTGTGTGTGTGTGTGTGTGTGTGTGTGTGTGTGTGTGTGTGTGTGTGTGTGTGTGTGTGTGTGTGTGTGTGTGTGTGTGTGTGTGTGTGTGTGTGTGTGTGTGTGTGTGTGAGTAAAATCACTAAGTCGTAATCTACTTTATGCACTTCTAAATATCTGTTAAGCATTCAGCTCAATGAGAAATTTCATTCTATGAACCACCATCCAAGAAAAACCACACAAAATAAGAAGCTGGAGACACCGTGCAGGAGTTAATTAGACACGGGAAGGAATTCTGTGTCTGGTGCTGCAGCGTCTCCAGCAGGCACTCAACTGCCTCCAGGTTAACAGATGGAAGTAAAACATTCCCTGGTAGTGCAAGTAAGAGTTTCATTCTTTTGGTCTTTCGAAACGCTCTCTAAGATATAGTTTCATGACTACGAGCAAAAGAAACTGTGCAGGGAAGGAAGCAGCGCTGCAACGGTCTAGACCAGCGTTTCTCAACCTTTTTATCCTTGCGTAACCCTTAAAATAAATTACATGTCTCAAGGAACCCCTGCGCAAAAATACCCCTGATTTCTGGAAAAGAAATTTACTGAATATTATGGGCGAATGAGGGAGTGTACCTGTATCCCAGGAACCACAGAGACGACTGATGTAGACTGTGCATGCGTCTTATACTGAATGAGTCACTTGATATATGAATCAGTCACGTACAGGCGCCTTACAGATATCACTAAATATATTCCTAATGATTATATTTTTAATAACATAATAAGTTAGATATGATGATGTCTATATTATAATATTACAATAAACAATGATATATTTTGCGTTTTTAGTTATATCACGTATATAAAATTAAATAAAAAGTTAAAAGTTCATTAGCTCCTCTCGCTTGTTCTTGCGGAACCCTTAGGGATCTTTTGCGGAACCTTAGGGTTGAGAAACACTGGTCTAGACGAACGACGTTTTCCACTATTTTTTGTATGAACAAGTTACAAGTCAAGTCACTAACTAGTCTAGATTGCTACATTTGAGAATGACAACTATCATGCGACGAGTAGGGTCAAAGACGTGGGATAAGTTCATTTGATTTAAAAGCGAGTGTGTGTGTGTGTGTGTGTGTGTGTGTGTGTGTGTGTGTGTGTGTGTGTGTGTGTGTGTGTGTGTGTGTGTGTGTGTGTGTGTGTGTGTGTATATATATATATATATATATATATATATATATATATATATATATATATATATATATATATATATATATATATATATATATATATATATATATATATATATATATATATATATATATATATATATATATACAAACAATAAAGAAATTTCATACGAACAAAAAAAAAAAAATCATTAGTAAATTTCTACCAAAATTGTTTACCATTACGGACTACAAAGTTATATCGACGATGAGAGTCAAGCCAAGAGGGAGGGAAAATAGTGCCAATACAAGTTGCATAATATATCCTCATCTGCACTTTAACTACTTCCTTGCCCTAATGCTTCATCGTTTGCTTCGTCTATCACCATGTATCTTTCACACATTATTGTGATACAACACACACACACACACACACACACACACACACACACACACACACACACACACACACACACACACACACTCAAGATGAATGTTTGAATCGGAGCAATTCACAGAAGTGTTTCAATAAGTTGTTTCAACATGTAACACGCAGAGCAGGGAGGACAAATATTGTGACAAGCGGACCACTCCATGGATGATAACAAACTAAGACATTCACACATGTAACACGGATGGTAATGTGTACCACAAGTATATATACCACAAATAAGAGATGATTTGAATACAGTTTGTTATCATCAAATGTATTGTTAGAAATTCTAATTGATATTGTTAAAAACATTAGAATAAAAATCTAAGGAAAGAAGTACAGGCGTCTCCCAAAACAATAACCACTCCTGGTTTCGTACTGGATCATTTTGTCCTACGAATTTTCCAGTGATTCAGATGTGACCTTATTGAACATTTTCTTTTGCAATGATTATATATATATATATATATATATATATATATATATATATATATATATATATATATATATATATATATATATATATATATATATATATATATATATATATATATATATATATATATATATATATATATATATATATATATATATATATATATATATATATATATATATATATATATATATATATATATATATATATATATATATATATATATATATATATATATATATATATATATATATATATATATATATATATATATATATATATATATATATATATATATATATATATATATATATATATATATATACCATATATGCCCATTTGACTTTGCTTTAGAACATTCTTGATATATAAACAGAATAATAACAGAATTAAATACACGCTTTCAACATCAATTCTGCTGAAACGGAACTTTTAGGTACGAAGTAAGACGAAGGAGGTAAGTGGTTGAAATTAAGACCAAGGAAATTGGAGTTAAGAGGAATGAGGATGGACTTAGGAATCTGGAATGAATCTCACTTTCGACCAACTCTCAACTTTTACCTCTTTCCTCTCCTCTTGTAGAGAAGGTACGCAGGGCTTCCCCAAAGGTCAAATACAACTTGCTTTGAAATATGAGAAATTCCCATATCTCTCCGTTATTAATATCAAATTGAGTTTCAGGTATAGCGTAGCGAGGAACTGCTGTGTGATATTACAACACAGAGAAACCAGCAGTGCATGTCACCTTGAAGGACACAATGTCTACTGCCAGAAAGCTTAGGTCGTCCAGGAAACGCAATACAAAGCTGCGATTCCCTTTGTGAAATTCTATACAAAGGGATTTTTTTTTCTTGACACAGCACGGAGGTGCAATTTACCGTTTAGTATTAATAATGAAGATGACTTGCACAGAGAGTTGTTTGAACCTCTTACACCTAAACTTGTCTCAGACTTAGTCTATTTCCTGCTTAAACGCACACACACACACACACACACACACACACACACACACACACACACACCGCGTAGAGTAGTGGTTAGCACGCTCGGCTCATGACCAAAAAGGCCCAGTTCCAAATCCTGGGCGCAGCGAGGGAAATGAGCAAGCCTCTTAATGTGTAGCCCCTGTTCACCTAGCAGCAAGTAGGTACGGGATGTAACTCGAGGGGTTGTGGCCTCGCTTTCCCGGTGTGTGGAGTGTGTTGTGGTCTCAGTCCTACCCGAAGATCGGTCTATGAGCTCTGAGGTCGCTTCGTAATGGGGGAAGGCTGGCTGGGTCACAAGCAGACGACCATGGTAAATTATACACACTCTCTCCTCATCTCTCTCTCTCTCTCTCTCTCTCTCTCTCTCTCTCAAATGAAAGAAAATTCAACTCTTTAGTCTTCGTTTGTGCTCACTCGTGTGTGTATGAAGAGAGAGAGAGAGAGAGAGAGAGAGAGAGAGAGAGAGAGAGAGAGAGAGAGAGAGAGAGAGAGAGAGAGAGAGAATAGGGATATATTGGGGAAGTGCGAAGGAAGGAAGGTAGTGGGCGGGTTATTGGATGAGAGATGGAAAGAGAAGGGCTCTCGTGGTAAGACTCGATGAACGACGATATGCAATGGGAAGAGGGCTTGTAATGGAGGAAGGAAAATAAAAAGAAAGCAGAGAGAGAGAGAGAGAGACAGAGAGAGAGAGAGAGAGAGAGAGAGAGAGAGAGAGAGAGAGAGAGAGAGAGAGAGAGAGAGAGAGAGAGAGAGAGAGAGAAAGAAAGAATACTTTTAAGTAAGACGGGATGCCATCGACACACTAACAACACTGACACACATCGAAATGTAATATCGTCTCCTGAAGGACTTGAACCAGAGAGAAGCGGGATGTGATTAAATGACAGGCAAATCGACAACATTCGTAAAATCTGAACTCCATGAAAAAAAAAATAATCATGTTAAGTCAAGCCTAAGCAATCCTAAGCGATAATCATTTCAGTCCATGATCGGGAGAAAGATAGACTTAAAATGACACGCTGCTCTGTCAAAATAGGAACCTACATTTGGCAGAGGAAAGAGCAAAAAGTTGGCATCACAAAATTACGAATCTCTCTCTCTCTCTCTCTCTCTCTCTCTCTCTCTCTCTCTCCCTCTCACACGGACACTCACTTCGTATTCTATTCTTTCCGCTTTATACACTAATCCAAACTGGTCCTCTCCAATATTGGATTTAGAAATATTG
>NC_059294.1:2925000-2955000 GCF_017591435.1 Portunus trituberculatus | reverse complement strand
AAATTATGACAGGATAAGTGTCTTGAAACCTCCCTCTTGAAAGAGCTCAACTCATAGGAAGGTGGGAATATAGTAACAGGCAAGGAGATCCAAATATGAAACACTATGCGTGTATATATATGTATGTGGGAATTTAGGATTATCCAGGCTCATTTTTCTCCTTTTCCTTTTTCCCTCATATAGTATGTTACAGAAAATCCTGACAGCGGCTGTGTCTCATCGTACTCGTATATCCCTGTCGTATTCTATCTCCGAGTTGTCGCCCGTAAGTAAGTCATGTAAAAGTCCGAGTGTTTCAACATATTTTAAATAATGCAACTCACATGGGGAAAAAGAAAGAACACAGTTTCCTTTGTATACGTACACATTTTTGCTGCCTTTTTACTTGTAATGAAAATAATATAATAAATGAAAAATTACTCGTGTGTGTGTGTGTGTGTGTGTGTGTGTGTGTGTGTGTGTGTGTGTGTGTGTGTGCATTGTGAAAGTCCAAAATGTAAAAGACACATTCTCTCATATCGTATATTCGTGGTGATCTGCGATTGAGTTATACAGTAAAATAAAACACCGTGTTTTTAGCAGCAGAAGCAGCAGGAGCAGTAGTAATGAGTGAGATTCATGATGTCAAATTCGAAACATCTCGGCAAAATTATACACAAAATTATACATGCAAGACGGCTGGGGAAGCGAGGGGACGCTGAAAGCTTATTCGTGTACTGTGTCTTTCCGTGATTAATTCTCTACTTGTGTGAATCATTAACTTGAACGTTCATCTCAGACTGTTCTCTAAATGTGAGGTCTTTCCCAATGAAGGCAATACTATTCTAACACACACACACACACACACACACACACACACACACACACACACACACACACACACACACACACACACACACACACACACACACACACTGAAACATATCGAGCAAGGATATGCCGCTGAAATAGAGAAGAGGCAGCTTCAGGATCACGTGTCAGGAAAGCAGACTCAGTAAAACCTAAGAGAGGCAGACGGTGCTGTAGAATTTCTCAGCCGCCATCCCGGATTTCCGTGAATACTAGCGCTGGTGCTGGTGTTTGCCGTCTCGGGAACTTCCAAGAGAGTAATGATGCATAAGGGAGGAGAAGCTGCTTCCTCAACCTGACTAGTGGAAGATCCTCGAAGGAAAGAGGTAAAAAAAAGTGAAAAAAGTAATAAATGAAAATCGGCGAGGGCAATGAGTCGTCGGGGATACAGCCTGCAAGAGCTGGAGCGAGGACCGATGGGCGGGTGGAAGCGCGAGGCTGACTGATAAAAACGAAGAAGGACGAGGAATGTTTGATAAATATGATGGAATTTCAGTTTTCTCTCAGTTTGTCTGGCTGGCACCATAACTCTCTCCCTCCCTCCCTCCCTCTCTCTCTCTCTCTCTCTCTCTCTCTCTCTCTCTCTCTCTCTCTCTCTCTCTCCTGCGACAAAAGACGGTTCTCATGTAACCTGCAAGACAATATTATCTTTTAAGCGTATATTATAATTCAAGCAAAAAAAAAAAAAAAAAAAAGAAAAGACAAAAGAAAGAAAGAAAAACCCCGTCCCTCAGTGCTGACGAGACTGAGTGAAGCCAGCTGAAGTTGTGCCTCTTTCAAATTACTGTTTTTTTACTCTAGTCGTTAAAAGTGATGCCTCCTGCCGTGCCTCGTTACCTCACTGCTAACTTGAAATGGACCGACAAAACTGCCTCACAACGCTTCCCTCTTTCAACGGTTTGTAGATATTGTACAATCTGCTACACTTTCCTTGTCTATAACTTCGTATGTGTGAATGATGACGGTCATCGTGATAAAAACAAAAACAGCAAACAGAACATAAACCTGTTGTGTATTTCAAACAAGAACTGGCGCGACGGACATCATTAAATGGCACACAACGAATTGGTGCAAGTAAACCTAGTACGTGACAGACCAGCAGAAGACGTGTCCTGCAAATAAGACTTGGGATATATTTCATGACAAAGGATCTTCCACATTCGCTTCGGCAGTAACTCCGTAAGTGATTAAAGCATATGTTTCACAATCCGTCATCTGGTGCTTCGAGTAGGCAGGAAAACTTGACGTGATCATTAAACTGAGGCAAAACTGAATGAAAACCAAGAGCGAAGGCAGTACTGAGTACTTCAGTGAAAAATGATAACAATAAGAAAAATATGAATCGTGGAGAAAAGAAATCGTTCTCTCTCTCTCTCTCTCTCTCTGTTAATCACTTCTACACAGCCTGCAACATACATACATACATTTATCCCGGTAACGTACACCCTATAATGGCAAGGAACTCAAGAATATCCCGTCACAACTATGAATGGTGGTGAGGTGAAGCAGGACCAAAAACAAAGTGGTCAGGAGTGGCGACGGCCACCGTTTGGTCACTGTTATTCTTAGCGTCCCTCGGAGGCGCCGCCCAAGAGGGAAGGTTGTTTTCTTTTCATGGGTGAAATAACAAAACTAGAGATACACAGAGCAGTTGATTTTGGTCAACGTTTCCAGCAATACAGCGCTTTATCTATATGGATAAGGTGAACGTGAATATAGTGTAGCATACCGGACAATGGAAAAACTGCTGAAGACTGGCTAACATTAGTTAAAAGAAAGGAATTTTTATCAATTTCATTACGGAACAGGTGGATTGAATTTTAATGTAAGTGAAATATTAGAACAATATTAAAATTACGCAATCCTTCTCAACAAAGATTACAGAAATATCAAGAAAGAATGGTACAATATATGAAAAGTAATATATTACGTAAGTCCAGCTAACACACTTTACATAATTCTTTAGAAAATCTCGTCTGTATACTTTGGAACAACAAATCTCGTTATGAATATCATAAAAATACAAACAGAGCAGCTCGGGTTGTTGAAAATGTTATTTCTTTCATGTAACAGCAGGCAACATAGAGAATAAGAACCTTATTAATATTTGATAAAACGGCGCAGGTCACGTGTTGAGCTAAGTGAACCTCTTCAAATACGTCTAGTTTAAATGGCCTTATATTAGACACTCGCAAAGTATTGACCGCTGGTACATTTCTAAAGAACACCTATATAGCACAGACAATAAAACCGTTGACGATAGAAGATTTCGCCTCCCAGACAGCTCGACAGTTTCCTATCTCAATCACCCTACACTGAATATTACTACGCAATGGATTAATAAGAATACTAAAATACAATAATACAATCTTATAACCCCTTACTAAGATCCCTTCCATCAGGTAAGGCGTGGTGCTGTGTCATCTTCGTTAATTATGTCCTCTCAGATGCTCCCTGTGTATAGCGCCTTCATCCACTTAATGTAGAGGAGCACACCTCTCCCATGCGAGGAGAGCCACTTACCACTACTACACGGGCACGCTTCCCTTGCTATTCCTCTCCTCAACTTTCCTACTTTAATTGGATTCTTCAATGTCTCACAGTCTTCTGCAGTGTTGTACCTCTCTGCCGCTATTTTCATGGGTGTGAGTTTGATAAGTGCACGTCTTCCTTTACCCGCTGCCTCAGTGCACACGACATTACTCACTAATTCCCACTCCTTCCACCTTACTCGTTCAGCAGTTCACTAGTATCATCATACCTTCATCCCTTTCACGAGAAAAGTCTGTAAAGTCTCATTTGCTCTGTTGTCCCCCCATCACTACAAATTGGAGGTCTCAAGAGTATAGTATGAAGCAATCCCTTGCCATAAACTTAAATTATTACATTTGAAAGACGTAAACACGTAGTGGCTATTAGTGTCATTTTTTGTGACATAATGATCTGCATTTGATATTTTCCTGTCTTTTTTTGCGTTACATTACATATTTTCATATGCCGCTGCTACGATTACTTTCCCTTTAAACCTTGCAACCCTGCACGCTTGCCCTGCTCTGATCCCGGCAGCCTCACTGAACAACTCTTTACCTCTTGTTTCCTTAATTCCTCTAACGCAAGAGATCACTCGTAACTTTGTGTTAGTCTTCTCCTGGTTAGATTCTTCCGTTGCTCCGCACTGCCTTCTTCCTCCAATCTGGAGTTTTCAGGAGGTCAATGCAAAAGTCATTCAGGGATAAAGATTGCTCTGCGCGTTTCGGAAGTGACACATCTCTTTACGGAGCAGGAGTTAGTGAGGAAATTTCAGTTCCCTCCTCATTTACACCCTTCTATGAAAGAAAATGTGCATGCTATATTGACAGTAAGGCAGGTAATTAGACGTTACAAGCCGGTATTCAAGAATATGTGATGATGGAAGTCTATTGGTAATAAGAACCACAAAGTAATTGTAATTGAATAATTACTTAGTCTATAAATGTTTTTCACCTAAAAGAAAACGAAAGCTCAGCGAGGGAGTCAAAATTATATAACAAAAAAAAATAATGAATAAATAAATAAAATAGAGAAAGTAATACCACCACATCGTATGATACAAGAGCTTCAAAACAGTCACTTTTGAAAAACGAAGATGTAAAAAGTGTTTGAAATGAAAATAAATGCCGGAGTAAAAAAGAATTAAAGCACCACCATCCTGACCGCTCCTCTAACGGCGTGAAGCTGCGGAGTGAAAGGGGAGAACTGTGAATGGTGGTGGAGGCTCACAGAAATATGAAGGCTACGTATTTTCATCTCTGCCAACTCCCCCACTCCCTCCCCCTCTCTCTCTCTCTCTCTCTCTCTCTCTCTCTCTCTCTCTCTCAGACAATCAGGATGCTATACAAAGACACACAGATAGACGGAGACAGGCAAACGGATGGACAGACAGAAAGATAAACAGAATGACGGGTTCCTTTGCCATCGTTTACACAAGTCCTCGAGAAAACTGAGATTCGAAATGCAGCTCCCAGGCAAGAAGTTTTCACCATTACCTGGACAAATACACCGGAAAACCAGACTTCATGCCAGAAACTCCTGACACCCGGGCTGGCAAGCTGTGTGTGGCTGTCTGTGCGCGCGCGTGTGTGAGTGAGTGTTGGATACTGGGATGGCTGGTTTCTTCCCACCTCCTCCTCTCTCTCTCTCTCTCTCTCTCTCTCTCTCTCTCTCTCTCTCTCTCTCTCTCTCTCTCTCTCTCTCCTGTATCCCCCGCCACACATGCATACAAACATTTAAGCTCTGTAATTATAGAATGTATGGCTTCCATTCCCCAGTCGAGTGAGAGGCTGTTTCCATTTTTCCTCTTTTTCCCTTACCAGTTGAAGCAATAGTTAACGTTGAGATAGAGGTGAATACGGTAAAAGTGCGTAACAAAATATAGAACGCAATGCCTTCATAACCGTATTGTGTGCCTCGCTTAAACATACAGGATACGCTCGATAAAGTCAATGAAAACCTACGTCCCTATTTTGCGAGAGAGTAAAATGAGATCCGTCACGTTCACGGCGCGGCGAGGCAGCAAAGAAGGTGCGAAAAAGTGGTAGTGTGCAAAGCAGTCTCTGGAAAATGGAGGCCAAAGTAAACTGTGGGGAAGCGTGGAAGAGAAGTGTGTTGGTAATGTGGAGGGGAGTGAGGCGTGAAGCACTGATAAAAAAGGATATGGCGTGAATAGTAAAACGAATTTATGGAAATGACGTGTAAGAAGGAAAAAAGCGGAGTGAATAAACGCTGAAACGTTTTCGTATTGTGGCAAGTATGGATGGTCTGCAGGAAAAATCCAATGAGTTTAAGTTGTGCAGAAAATGAGTTTGGTGTGTGGCGGTTTTAGCATGCAACCTCAGTGAGTGGCTTGCACTGTTCCGACAAGCCAGCCAACCAAAACACCAACCATCGACCTCCGGAGATGGAATTGCAATCATATAAACTTCTAACACGTGTACATTTTTTACAGTTGAAAACACCAAACATTTTCGTTTCACTTTTTTTTTTTTTACACTTTCTTTTTTCATGGCAATGTGATCACTCTACTTATATATTTTCTTTATTTTCGCTTAAAATTTTTACGAATAATAGATCTAGCAAAAGTGACACTGACGAGCAATGATTGGTGTTTTGCTTTTATCAATAAAGAGTCTCTTGCTTCTTTGAAATGTATTAAGACAGGCCTCTCACCGTTTCTCTCTGTATATACAACTCTACATATAAGAGCAAATTTGTCCGGTTGTCTGTCAGCTTTCTCTCTCTCTCTCTCTCTCTCTCTCTCTCTCTCTCTCTCTCTCTCTCTCATCCTTTTGTGCAGTTGGACTTTCTGTTAAACCCACACCACTTCTAATGTAATATATTTTCCCTTCTAATATATGAAAAGAACTTTCATTGCTTTTACCAGCCAGCCTGCGCCAGACACAGGTACAGACACGCCTAAAATAACGAATTTCCTTTGCTTGAATCCTGAACCTTGCTCATGTGAGGTTCACGAATATCTCTCTCTCTCTCTCTCTCTCTCTCTCTCTCTCTCTCTCTCTCTCTCTCTCTCTCTCTCCAAATACCTTTTCACTTTCTTCCTCTGTTCCCTCCCTTTCATCATTCATCCTAATGATTCAACCACTCCCAGTTCCTTCCTCTGTTCTCCCATGCTTGCAAAGGAAGGAACCAAAGACATTTAAACTCATTCCATTTTTGCACTAAATGTTCATTCAACCTTATCAGATTCTCCCTCTGGCAGTCGGCTTTTACTCTATAATGGATCTGCAAACTAATTACTTTATTCTCTCTTCGTCTTCTACTTTCCTCACATTTACCTTCAACTTTCTCATCTTACAAACATTACTTAACTTATTTGTGCTTCCATGAACACTTCATTCACAATCTCCATTGAAAAAAAGCATCGACTTGCATTTTTTTTCTTGTATCATTGAACTTTCACCATTTTATCTGATCTTTTCTTAATTTTCACAGCAACTACATCCGTGACAAAAATTAAGGGATCAAAGAGACATGGCGTGCCCTGCATCATGTATCACATTTCATTTACTCGGAAAAATTCATCCACTTCTCTATCTCACTCAACACATGCACAGTCATCTCTTCAAAATGCTTTCCTTAAATTTAACAACCTCTCACCACCTCAAAACGTCCGTGATGCATCGGAGGAAATTCTTTATTTAATATCATGGAGGTATATCATCCACCCAAAGAAAAAAATAATTAAAAAGTGTAGACACTCACCGTATATGGCAATATTCATCACGTATTTACAATTTATTTTTCTTTTTTCTTTTAGTTTCTCGACCAAGTAATGGAGTGTTATAGTACATAAAACATTATCCTTTTATAAGCTAACATCATGCAAAGGCGAATCAAACAGACGATATCCCATTGGTAGTGAGGTACATATAATATATGAATACTTTTTTACTAAAACATATATGCGTATTTCTACATGCCTTTTAATATGTAGGTTTGTTTGATAAGCCATGAGACGAGCCTGTGGGCATGAACTCAGGATTGGTAAGGCCTTTACAAGTTCTACTCAGCGCACTAACATTTCTAGCAGATTTCAAGCCCGTGTACTCGTATACAGGAGTAGGTAGAGACCTCCTGTAACATAAGCAGAAGGATTAGAGGTAAGGAAAAGATCAGGAATGTTGGGCGTATCTCCAGGACGGTCAAGAATACAAGTAGGGTGTTGTACCAGTTGCTGTAGGTCATGGAGGATTGCAAAATTGAAGGCTAGCTCCCCAGGATGGCCAGTGAAGGGAGAGAAAGCCAAAGCTGGTGGTGAACATTAAAATCTTCAAGGACGGAGACCTCCGCGAATTTGGTTAGTTGAATTGACTTTTAAAAGAACTGGCAACCAAGTAGGCCTTTGTTTCCATTTTTTTGTTGCCCTTGGCCAGTTTCCCATCCTGCATAAAATATATATATATATATATATATATATATATATATATATATATATATATATATATATATATATATATATATATATATATATATATATATATATATATATATATATATATATATATATATATATATAGACAATACAAACTCATATTTATTGTTTTTTTGTTTGAAAGTTTCCTCACTTATAGTAAATGACAATGTTATAATTAAAATATTGTTTGTTATACTGACCAAGAAATCACACAAAATAACGATATTTAGTTGGCTAATTTTGATATTTTGAATTCAATAATTTGAAGAAAGTAAATGATTATCCAGCTAACAATGGCAGCTCTCATCGTCTCCAGTCTTTCAATTAAGGCTCTCCCTTGCACCTTACCAGCAATACTCAACAGAATAGTTGTTGTGCAATAACCACTTCCATTCCTGCTCCTTTACCTTTGTAGATTGGACAATAGCCGCCTTTGTTTACACTTTTTCCACTTTCGCTTCCAAGTCAGCTTACATATGCATTTAACTTGTTGTGCCTTCTATGTTAATACGAAATTTGTGCTTTAACATTTTTTTTATCCGTGAAATTCTGCAAACACTTCTACATCTCTTTCCTCTTTAGCATACTTTCGTTGATCCTGCTTCCTCACACTTTTTTGATGGGCATATTCATGTATGTAACTATCCCTTGATCCTTCACATTCATCCATCCCTCAATGGATTCTGTCAACCTACTTTCAAAGCCTTTCTCTTTGGCTACATTTTTTCATTACAGTCGTTTACTAAATTCCCTTCGCTGTTTCATTTGGTTCCTTCTTCCTTTGCCTAGTCTTCCTAATTCAGGTTTCCTTCCTCATACATATCCTATTTCCATTTACCGGAGCCTCGGTCTAGTTTCCCTTTACTCTGTTTATCTGGTTGTACCTCTTAAACCAGTCTATGATGTTAATAATAATTCACTCACGGCATTATTTTGATATTTTCTTGTTTGATGGTGGCAATACCAAATTCATGCATATTAACAATGATGATGATGATGATGATGATGATGATGATGATAGAGAAGATGATAAAAAGAACAACAACAATGGTAAAAATAATAATAAAGTCAATGATAATGATGATTATGATAATGAAAATAGTAATAATAAGTATAATAATAACAATACTAATAATGATAATAATAATAATAATGATAACAATAATAATAATAATAATAATAATAATAATAATAACTGATAATAATAATAATAATAATAATAATAATAATAATAATAATAATAATAATAATAATAATAATAAATAATAATAATAATAATAATAACAATAATAATAATAAAGTTAACAATGATAATGATGATAACAATAATATACCAATAATAGATAATAACGATAATAATGATAATAATAATAAATAATAATAATAATAATAATAATAATAATAATAATAATAATAATAATAATAATAATAATAATAATAATAATAATAATAATAATAATAATAATAATAATAATAATAATAATAATAATAATAATAACGATGATGATGATGATGACGATAACAATAATAATAATAATAATAATAATAATAATAATAATAATAATAATAATAATAATAATAATAATAATAATGATAATAATAATAACAATAACACTAAGAATCATCAAGATATCATCACTGTCATTATCATCATTATTTCCATCATTAATGTTATTATCATTATTATCACCCAGTTTATTATTGTACTGAGCGTTGCACGGGCGCCTGGGGATATGCCGTGTGACACAGGCACGGAATAAAAGCTTATCACTCATAGTCTTTAAGAACGAGCAACTGGTCGCCGCTAGCACCACTCACCGGCCGCCTAGTTAGTGGTGGGTTACGCTGAGTCCCTTTCAGCGACCACTCAGCCAGCCATCACACTAATTAGCTGTGTATGCCTCAGTCAGCCGCTCATTCAACCCCACGGAGAACCTGTCACTCATCCTCTTATTCCTCCTGCCTGTGAACCACAACACGTGCCACAAATACTCTTTTCTTTCCTCCTTGGTGAAAGTGTTCCAGGAAATACTTGCAGGTTAGGCATCTCTTCTCTGTACATCACTCACTGCTGCAGAGACGAACGACAAATAGCTCAAGAGTTCAGTTCTATTCGGAACATTCCACGTTTCTCTTTCTCTCTCTCTCTCTCTCTCTCTCTCTCTCTCTCTCTCTCTCTCTCTCTCTCTCCTATCAGGCTCGCTTAATAGATAGTTATATATGTAGGTAAATATGCAGACGTGTTATCTCTCTGTTGATTATAAGTTTGAGTCAGGATGAGACAATAGTGATGCATGGTGTATAGTGCAGCGTGGAATATGGTACGTAGATACATGAAGACAGATGTATGTATACTCAGTGGTTGCATATCAACAAGTTCTACCAAACTTGGAAGATTGATGCATGGGAATGGAATTTGTTGAAGATCATGCAATTCATCGCTTATGTATGCATTAGCTATCGCGAATTGTAGATGCAGTGTGGATATTGAGAAGGCAGTATTATCATACATATAAACATGCCGCATGATTGTAGCTTTAGAAATTAAGCAAAGAAAAATTAATTCCTCAGAAGTCAAAGAAATCCGGATAAGATATACGCACTGCCTCTGTTCTTGATGAAAACACTCTATGTACGTATGCATTTTCCTTACACTCAAAGGTGTGATGACGATTTCAAAGATGCTCCCTGTACCTTGATGGGCCAACATTTCCCTACGCGATTGTTGTTTGCTGCGAAGTGACACCTCCATCACTGATGTATCTTGGCATGCCTGTGAAGTGTGAGGTGCGCATCAAGCTCACTGCATTTCAACAAACATTATTTGATTTCTGACCTTTTGCTTTTTTTTTTAATTCATTTCGAAAAGCTTATCCTTGCTGCCACGCTTCTTCGCTCCATGTTGGAGTGTTCTTGACGTGGCTGTTTCGGCTTATGTCACTTTTCTGATATGTTGTAGCCTCAGCAGGAGAAACATATTTTTTTTTATATCCTGGCCTATAGCGCCTGTATGTAACTTGAAGAATATTGGAAGCGCTGTTAAGCTTCCGCCCATTAGTGGCGCAGGCGATTTTATTCATAGTGGTACCCACATTAGGACGCATATCACCACCCAAGCGCATCTTTGGTGTAACCACCTAGATTCCTAGAACCTGGGTTTCATGGTAACTTGTACATAACTTTAAACCACTCGACACATGATAAAGTTTCGAAGTAGTTGGTGGAACTTTAAACCTACGCGCGGACGTCTGCCCGATCTCATGCTCACCACCTTAACCACTACGCCACCGCCTCCCTAAATACAATTATGGTTTGTGAATACTTCACATAGATCTTCACACGGCCTAACTCTGTTGACTCCGTTTTCTTGCGCCTATAACGAGATAACGAAACAAATTTCTTGATTCTCAGAGACAACCGACAATACAAATTTTCAACTTATTGCAAAAAAAAAAAAAAAAAAAAAAAAGATGAGAAAAAGAAAATTCTTATTAAGAACGTTAGATTTTAACTAATTTTCATTTTTCGACTTATGAATCTTAACGCATGTAGTTTTTGTTTAGTAATTTTTGTTTAGCTAATCCGCACACACACACACACACACACACACACACACACACACACACACACACACACACACACACACCGCGTAGTGTAGTGGTTAGCACCCACGGCTCACAACCGAGAGGAACCAGAATCCAATCCCTGGAGCGAAGAGGCAAATGGGAGATCCTCTTAACGTGTAGTCCCTGTTCACCTATCAGCAAGCAGGTACGGAATGTAACTCGAGGCGTTGTGGCCTCGCTTTCCCGATGTGTGTGGTGTGTAATGTTGTCTCAGTCTTATCCGAGGATCGGTCAGTATGAGATCTGAGGTCTTTCCGTATGGGAAAGGCTGGCTGGGTTACCAACAGACGACAGTGGTGAATAACACACACACACACACACACACACACACACACACACACACACACACACACACACACACACACACACACACACACACACACACACACACACACACACACACACACACACACACACACACACACACTCTAGGTGACGTTTAAGCTGTACAAGCAACATATTTTACATTAGCCAAAGACGGACGTTGCATGACCGATACGACCGCATGCGTGGCGAAGCAAGGCTGTAAACACCCCCATGGTTCAAAATGCTGATGAAAACCCTTCCTGCTGCCTCATGATGGTTTGTGGGATTGTATGCAAATGGCACAGGACGTCATTGTTAGTTGTGAGCGTGGGGGTTTCTCGTTTCCCCTCGCGTCATTCATGTTGCCTGGGACGACATGTCTCTAAACAAGTGTCTTTGTTGAGCTGAATATGGATAAATGATAAATAATTAGGAAACCAATTGTCATTCAGCAAGTCTGTAATAGAAATATATGGAAAGGAAAAAGAAATCTTTCTTATGGTTCTCTTTTCGAATTTTTTTCCAGCATTATGAAGCCTGCACGTAGTAATAATGCTTACATCGCAAAATTATTCAATGAAATTACATGAATGGATCTAGTAAATATCAAGAGGGAGTTTTCGTTATAAGTGTTGTCAGATACTGACATGATGAACGATGGATATGAGGATCACAACGTTCCCACTCAGTACAAGACAAGCATTAATCTTTATTAATTCATACTTTAAAAATTAAAAACTGTTCACTTCCAATTCTCACATTAATTTATTAAGCATCGCAGTTTAACATACTACTATATTTTCAATCACATTAATATAAGTAATTCTAGCTGTAAATGTGGACGAGGCTGTCAAACTACGGGTCACTACTACTGGAGGTCCCTCAACTACCTACACGAAAACGTGGCTAAGATCGCTGTTTGTGTCTGCAGCTCACAACTGGGAGTCTGCCCAAGTATTTTCTAAGCTCCTCCTTTTGGACAAATGTTTTCGACACGTTCTTCTCACCAAAGGTCGATGATTGTCGTCGCACAAACAGCAAGAAGAGTGTCAACACCTCCATCAGGTCCCCAGCTGTGCTTGACGGGAGCATCTCACGAATAGCTGCTCAAGATGCCCTCACTCGCCGCCTCTTCTACACGTGTGAGTGAATAACCATTAAGGCAAGAGATGGGCTTTAGTACATCGAAATTGCTCTTCACACTGATAAACACACATACACACACACACACACACACACACACACACACACACACACACACACACACACACACACACACACACACACAGATCGAGTGGTCAACAAAAGGGGAGAAAAGTTTCATCGTATATTGTTGAAGGGAATAACATCTCCAGAGGTTCAGGATCTAAGGAAATATTGCGGAAGGAGAGAGTTGGTCATTATATATATATATATATATATATATATATATATATATATATATATATATATATATATATATATATATATATATATATATATATATATATATATATATATATATATATATATATATATATATATATATATATATATATATATATATATATATATATATATATATATATATATATATATATATATATATATATATATATATATATATATATATATATATATATATATATATATATATATATATATATATATATATATATATATATATATATATATATATATATATATATATATATATATATATATATATATATATATATATATATATATATATATATATATATATATATATATATATATATATATATATATATATATATATATATATATATATATATATATATATATATATATATATATATATATATATATATATATATATATATATATATATATATATATATATATATATATATATATATATATATATATATATATATATATATATATATATATATATATATATATATATATATATATATATATATATATATATATATATATATATATATATATATATATATATATATATATATATATATATATATATATATATATATATATATTCTTATCAGAAACACCAAAATATCTTAAATGATACTAGTGGTCATTCATCCATATGGGTTCCTTTTGTCACAGAAGATAATGCACTAGTATCGAAGGAAATAGCAAAAGATGGGAATAAAACATAGTACATGACTGGTGTCCTTTAAAGAAACATCATTCTGGTGAGTATGATGAAAGCACACATATTACCGCATGAAAAACAAATAGATTAATAAACTTCATAAGAAAAATAAATAGAATGGATGACATGAAAAATAATGGAAGGGGTGAGAGATACACAATGAGAGTAAGATAAATGAAAAGGAAGCATGTAAGAGAGGTTTGAATGAGACGAGGGATGGGAAGTATTGGAGATCCGTGAACGATGGCAAGTCGAGAGATGGATGAGTGTTGCAAGCAGCTGAAAGGAAAGAGCGAAGAAAACACGTGACAAGAAGAAAAGGTGAGGCAGCTTGTGGATCTCTTTACTTTTTAATTTATCCTTCACTTCTTATGAAAGAGATGCGAAATTGAGAAATATGTCAAGGAAACAAACAACGGGAGAAGTAAAACACGTACATTCTAAATGTGTGTGTGTGTGTGTGTGTTATTATATTTTTCATTTCAGTGCTTATATCACACTTTATTTATTAATTCTGGAGAAGTAAAAATGGCTGAGGACCAAACATATTTAAAAATGGAACTGTAAAAGCTTTGCAGGAAGGAAGAGGAAATTTACGGTGACTCTTGGAGTCCATGGAAAATGCGGTGCTAAAAGAAAATAACGAAACAGTAAAAGAATTTTGAGTGGTGGTGGAAAGGCAAGGAAAAAATATGAGAAAATAAAATAATAAGAGAAAAGAGCCCAGAGAGAGAGAGAGAGAGAGAGAGAGAGAGAGAGAGAGAGAGAGAGAGAGAGAGAGAGAGAGAGAGAGAGAGAATATAACCAGACTAGAAGGGAATTTTTCTTGAGAGAGAGAGAGAGAGAGAGAGAGAGAGAGAGAGAGAGAGAGAGAGAGAGAGAGAGAGAGAGAGAGAGAGAGAACGCGTCGTACCAGATGCAAGGTGAACTGAGTAGGTGTAGTGAAGAGGAGCGGGATGGGGTTCGAAGCAATAATTGTTCACATGTATACAGGGAAAATGGTTATAGGAGTGCATATGAGAACTACAGGGAACATTAGCTTGCCCTCCGTGCCCGGCAAACTGCAAATTAATATGCTTGTGTATAGAAAACTTGTTCTAAAAGAGAAAAAGAGGAAGGCGTAGATAACATAAATGAAATGAAAATCACGAGTAGAAATAGCCCCAAAAAGAGGAAAAAACTAGGTGTTGATAGCTGTGTCATGGGCTTGTGTGAAATCTATACGCTCGTTTCAGAGAATGCACCTCGCGACATTTTTTTCCTGATTTTTTTTTCGTTTGGCATGCATATAGTTGTGTTGTGGTTTACTGCTGCTGTTTGCGATCTATTATATCGAAACATTTGGCATTATGACGTTAAAAAATGACAAAATCGTTCACGATGCTATTAAGAATAATTGAACTTATGATGAGTTGAGGTGCATTATGACGAGTTTCCATGTGGTGAATTTGAGCCAGCTTATTTGAAAGGACATGAATGTGTAAATGAATGAAATGGTGTTGCCAATCCACTGGAAAAGAATTGGCATTTCTGAAATTACTTCACGGAAGAAAAAAAAAAAAAAAATGTCGCTAAAGTTTTTTTTTTTCGGTGGATATTACTGAAAATACAATCTCTAAGCGATCATAATTGAATAGAGATCAGACAAAGCAAAAATCACAATGCAAGCATCATGAAAGACGTATTTTTGATTAAAGGCACCGGGCATGATTTTAACCTGACACGAATAAATCTCACGCTTTTCCTCTTGATAACAATGCACTCAAAATCAACAATGAGCGTGTGTGTTGGACACAGACACGCGTGTTGAGCACAATCTATTAATTCATTTTCCCTTTACGGTGGTGTGGATACTTCAATTGACTATGACATTTTGTATTATTTTCTGTTGACCAGCACTGAGAAACAGGTATCAGGGCAAATTAATAAATAATATAAAATTCAGAGATATAAACTACATTTGCCTGTACTTAGTAAATAAAACATAATTCAGACATATTTACTGGTGGAATATTTGTATTCTCTTCTTTTCCTCCCTTGAATTTAACTCATGCTAAAAGAAAGACGTTTTCTCTTTCTAACCGCACGTATATATATATATTCCTCTTTACCTCTTTTCTGTAATAATCTCTAGAACGGAACTACAAAATTATCAATTATTCAGGCATCACTGGAGACTGGCAGCGACAATTTCAATAACAAAACAGACAATTCGCAGTCCTGAGGCTCCTGTCAGACAGCTAGGCTTGTAAACAACGGAGAATGGGAGGGTGTGTTGTGGATTCGCTTTACATAGGACACTTAGAGACCTCACAAAATTTCATGCAGCGAGTCCATGCCAGACACCAACAATGAACCAAATTGTTTTACGAGGGCCTGTACGTGGCGGGGCCTTGTGGAAGTGACACCAACACCCAGGCCTAGTCAGTGCAGGGAACGAATGAGACAATACTTCACGTGTAAGGAGACCTACGGCGTTATAGAGAAGCTGCGCACTACATACTGTCGCTGTCACCTTTCTTTCTCTTGTTGGTGTGAGTGATGGTTGCAGCAGCGCCACCAACGGTTGTACCTACTACTACTACTACTACTACTACTACTACTACTACTACTACTACCACTACCACTAACACTACTACTACTACTACTACTACTACTACTACTACTACTACTACTACTACTGCTGCTGTTGCTGCTGTTGCTGCTTCTACTGCTACTGCTGCTACTGTTGCTGTTGGTGATTCTACTGTTGCTGCTGCTATTGCTGCTGCTGCTTCTGCTAGCGTTACTACTGGAGTTGATGTTCCTACTCCTGCTCCTGCTCCTGTTCCAGCTTCCTGCTTCTGCTATTACTACTCTTGTTCCTGTTTCTTTTCCCGCGCCTGCTGCTGCTGCTGCCGCTAATGATGATGATGATGATGATGATGATGATAAGGCTACTGGTATTACAACTGTTATTATTGATACTGCTACCGCTACTTCTGCTCCAGCTCGTCCTGCTTCTGCTGCTGCTCTTGTTGCTGCAGCTGCACGTACTTCTACTACTGTTCTTCCTCCTACAATTTCTACTATTACTACTACTTTGCTACTACTACTATTACTACTACTACTACTACTACTACTACTACTACTACTACTACTACTACGATCACATCTACTATTGCTGTTTTGTGTTACTGCTGTTGACCATGCTTCTTCCTTAATTGCTGCTACTGCTGTTCCTCTTTCTCCTCCTCCTCCTCCTCCTCCTCCTCCTCCTCCTCCTCCTCCTCCTCCTCCTCCTCCTCCTCCTCCTCCTCCTCCTACTAATTCTGCCACTAATAACAAATAGCGGCATCTCACTTTTGATATCATTCATTCGACTAAATCTACAAAAAGTAAATATAATTATTTACTAAAAGCAAATGTATTCTAATAGCATAATATGCCAAATGATGCACGAGGCAACAAAAACAATTAATCAAGCTTGTTAATTTAGGAAGCATAATGCTGTTTATATAAAGCATCCTTGGTTAATTGGTCAAATATCACTTAATACAAATTTAAAAAAAAAAAAAGCTTAAAAGAAGAAACTAAAGCAGGCATAATTACATAATGAAAGTGCAAACGAACAAAAAATTATGTTCTCATATTTCTACATTTTTTGGCTCGGTACATTTTTTTTTTCATATAAAAGAGAACAATGCCAGAATAATTGAGCGAAAAAAAAAACACTCTAAATTATACCTACACTCATGATAAAAGTGTAATTTTCGTTTTGTTGACGAAAATTCACTATTCATTCTCTCTGTGAAACAAAGTTTAGCAAATGTATATGGTTGAGTTTATATCAACAAATAAAATGAATTATTTACATACAGAAATATCAAAATGCTCTCAACAAATTCAATTAAATATCTGAGATCACGTATAAAAAAAAATGCAAGGCGAACGAGAAATTTAATAAATTCCTCTAAGAATCTTTAGACTTACTGTTTTTCTCTTTATTAAATAACATTCTGGTATATGGCAGCGTTCCCCGGTGTTACGAATTTTTATCTTTTAAATTTCATAAAAAATCATGGACCATATGACTGCTGCTGTATCGTTTAACACAATGAATTAATCCCCGCCTGTTTTGTTTCCGGCCGGATATTTTCAATTTCATAAGTTCCGGCTTCTTACGGAACTGAAAGTTTTGTTTCCGTCGCACCGTAACTATCGAGGCTTTATTGCCAACTCGCCAGCGATGCTTAACACAGATAGTAACTGCGGGAAAGGGTATCGCAGATTTTCGTTTCTTTTGTGTGTGCGTGAATCTCAGGGGTGCTGGTGGTGGTTGTGTGTGTGTGTGTGTGTGTGTGTGAACACCAGACATGTGAATACTTCTTTACAGTTACTCCTTTCCTTAAACAATAGAAAAAGAACAACATTCGAATATCGAAAAATAAACAGAGACATGGAAAGTAAATAATGATATATTACAGTCAGAAATATTTCAACGATGGGAAGGAACATTATTCTGATACCTTTCCACCAAAACCCAAAATGTTTCTGCTGCTCGTATCTTCAGTGTTTTTTCCTTTATTACTGTAAGACACAGGACCTCGAGCCAAATCCTAAACCAGTGGTAAAAATAGAACTAGAATATAATGGAAGGAAACGGAAAGAAAAGCTGGGCCCTGCCGTGATGCGAGATGAATAGCAAGACGCATGCATTTCTGAATAAGGTGTCTTGCACTGACGACGTCCCAGTCTTGAGCTGAGAAAATCATAAAATACAGTGATGCGTTTTTTGTTGAAGGAGTATCAAGAGAATGTTAATGAAGATGTGCCTTGGTGTTGATGTTTTTTGCAGGAACCAATACCGGGACGACAACGATGATGATGATGGTAGTAGTGGCACAGTAGTAATGTTTATGGAAATGGTGATTATGGTAGTGAGAATATTTATGTTAATGGTGACACTATAAAACAAAAATCTGCATTGTATGTGTGCATATTTATGGTATGGAAGAAAAGAAAGGCATGGAAAGCTCGAATAGATTATGAAAGACAATTATTTTGTCTATAATGGAAAGACAAGACAAAGGAAAGGTGCGTTTGACAATGAGAGAAGAAAGAACCAAGTAAAACGAGTGGAAAGAGAAATTTGGAAATATTTCTGAGGTATTCAGGCAATTATTGATTCTACGTATATGTTTGTCCATTTGCCTACCTATCTATATCTATCTATCTATCTATCTATTTATCTCTCTATTGATTTAATTACCCACTACTCACACATTAATCTATCATTTTACTTATCTATCTGTCTATCAGTCTACCTGTCTATCTTTCAATGAACCTAATTATCAAGACAGATGTGGAGAGGAAAAGCTGTCATGTACGAGCACCCGGTTCACTGATGTAGCGGCAAATGTGTCTCATGGTACAAAATCAAATAATGCTGAGGTCACCATCATATTTTACAAGCATATATATTTACATATGAGCTTTTAATAGCCAGGGATGAAGTCAAATACAAATAGACAAAATATGAATATAGATAAAAATTTTCCAGCCAAATAGAATTACAAATACAAATATGATAACTTTTAAATCAGCAAATTACAAATATGGTTACTTTTAAATCAGGAAATGCGCATATAGTATATATATATATATATATATATATATATATATATATATATATATATATATATATATATATATATATATATATATATATATATATATATATATATATATATATATATATATATATATATATATATATATATATATATATATATATATATATATATATATATATATATATATATATATATATATATATATATATGAGGATACATACATTAATGATAGAAATAAAATTTGCACCATCTTTGCAAATATTGTACCAGTTTCTGTCATGGCAATCATATATCAAGATTGAAAAATATTTATAAAAAAATCTCTTTAGGTGAGACACCGGTATTAAGAAATGAACAAACTCAAATTCTTAATACTTTGGGTATTCTCTATGAATGCATTACATCCTACTAAGGAAAGATAAAACAGAACTTTTATTCCTTAATTTGTGCATTTCATTATAATTTGAAAAGAAAATCAAAATGTGTTTGATTACTTTAGCGATATCTGGTGTTGTGTGTGTGTGTGTGTGTGTGTGTGTGTGTGTGTGTGTGTGTGTGTGTGTGTGTGTGTGTGTGTGTGTGTGTGTGTGTGTGTGTGTGTGTGTGTGTGTGTATGCGCGAGCGCGCCATTTTGGACTCCCCCTGAAGGTATGAAATGTAAGAGAGTAAACGCGAAACAAAAAATCCGTGAGTGGAGTCACACAGAGGACAAGACTGAACGGACTGTATTTGAAGCAAATATGACAAATACAAGTTACAAACGGAAACAAAATGCAAAAAAAGATACTTTTAGAATTTTTTAATACAAGGAAACACAAATAAAAATAGTTACGTACTTGTGTATAAAAAAAGTAAATGAAAATATATGTTTGACCTCATCCGTCCTAATGGAAATGTGAAGATTCATACGTATGAGATAGGTCAATCTCTTTTCTATTTAGCTTACTGTCTACCTACTCATCAATTTATCTATAAATATCAACCGAATGAAGCACTAACATTATTTATCATTCAATTAAGTTGTCTATGCGGAGCTGCTGTACACTGGAAACAACAATGCATGCAAGTGAAATAAGTAAATAATTTTCCTTACTTTGGGTTGGCGCTCGTAGTCAAGTTGCGCTGCGAGGGAGATGAGGCCGGAACGCTGGTCGATGGTGAACAAACCGTCCCTGTTGCCTCCCGTAATGCTGAAGCGAATCGCCACATCTGCCGCGAACAGACAAGAGATCACTTGACGTTTGTGTAATATCAGAAGTAAAGCTTATTAATTTAGTGGAAATATAATAATCTTTAATTTCCAGCAAGTAAATCTGATAATAACATACTGCGTTGGGTCGGCCCTAAGAACTCTTATATTTCCGGGATGCGAATCATTTATCTGAAAACTTTTACCGACTTTTCAAAGGTGTGTGTGTGTGTGTGTGTGTGTGTGTGTGTGTGTGTGTGTGTGTGTGTGTGTGTGTGTGTGTGTGTGTGTGTGTGTGTGTGTGTGTGCAGGATAACTACATTACATGCCGCACCTGTCAATGGAGAGGCTGAGGTGTTTTGCATTACAATCTAGTTACAGCTTTACAACACAGATGAAGCCAAGAACTCTCCGCTCTCCAGGTATTCATGTTTTCCAAGTGCCTGTGGAATTCCGCGCTTGAGGTGTAAATTTGCATTCTGAAGGAGATAAAAATTCTGAGATAACAGCTTCCAGCGATCAGCGACTTCCGTTGTGAGTAAATTAAGCTCCAGAAGGATAGCCGACGTTGCCGAACGAAGCCAATTCTGAGGGCACCATGGAGCCTCGTTAAGGGCCGCGAGTATCTGGTTACCAGTTTTGTCTGATAAAGTATAAAGGCGTCCTTTGTGGAATGAGTGCACAGTCTCAACACAAGCTTCGCACAGACTTTGGCAGCTTAGGTTCAAAGCAATGGTTAGGAGGATGCAGACATTCCTCTAAATTATTGTGACATGTTTTTACAAGTTAGACAAGCATCTCAGTGTATCTCGATTAGTATACTTGATATCTATTATGCACACTTGCTTCGGGTATATAATTAATAAATAAATTTTGCAAAATGCAATATTGGAGCCATAAATAATGATATAACAATACAATAACTAAACACACTCACACACACACGTACACACACACGTTCTACTCGTATTTCCTGTCATTACCCAAAACTCACGAGTACCATCTTATAAGCTAATGCATTTAGCTGCATATATCAAAGGTGACGGTCTTAAAATCTAATCGATCTAAAAGGCCAGAAGAAATGAATTTTGTACAATTCGTATTAGCAAGTCTCTTTCTTACCGGGAAAGATCCTCACTGGATATGGTGATTCCCCGTGAGACACAAAAGAGAAAGCGATGCTTGACTCTTCTTTCGACTCGAGGCAATGTTTAGCACACTTTTTTCCTACAATTCTTTCGGGACCTTTGCCTATTTGCTCCTATATAAAAGAGAGAGAGAGAGAGAGAGAGAGAGAGAGAGAGAGAGAGAGAGAGAGAGAGAGAGAGAGAGAGAGAGAGAGAGAGAGAGAGAGAGAGCTGAAGATTCCGATCGGATGGAGGAGCTGATGGCAATGGTAATTGTGAAAACAATGACACGTTTATGCAGATGATGAAGACGAAGGTGCCACAAGTATTAGGTATTACTAAACCAGCACGACAACCACCACCACTACTATTATTGCCTACTACTTCTTCTATATACGAATGACTATGCACAACTACTTCTCTTACTACCTATACTACTACTACTACTACTACTACTACTACTACTACTACTATAACAACTACTAATTATGGCAAGAATGACATAAACCATGCGTGTAATTAACTGTCTTGTACAGAGAATGGCGGACTTGAAAGTTGTGTTGTGCCAATTAGTTCCTTGTTAATGGATAGTAGAATTATTGCCGCTGTTATCGCTGCGGAAAGACCACTCAGGCTGAAGAGGGAGAGGAATACAATGCCTGCTAAATAATTCCATAGACTCGCCCCCGAAATTGATGTTATTGGCGAATTTACTGTTACGCCTGCACTCATCTATTACTGGCAACGCCAATACCATTCACGGCAAACCGTTAAACAAAGCAACACTAATTTCGTATTAATGAATCCATAACTATATTGTTTTTTGGGAAGGGAAATTTTCGAAAATAAAAAAACATCCATCGAATCATTGTTTAGCGTATATGCATAGATTGGTGTGTGTGTGTGTGTGTGTGTGTGTGTGTGTGTGTGTGTGTGTGTGTGTGTGTGTGTGTGTGTGTATGTGGAGATAGATAGATAGATAGATAGAGAGGTAGATAGACAGATAGATAGATAGGTAGATAGATAGATAGATAGATAGATAGATAGATAGATAGATAGAGAGAGAGAGAGAGAGAGAGAGAGAGAGAGAGAGAGAGAGAGAGAGAGAGAGAGAGAGAGAGAGAAGGGATATTTATAGTGTGTGGCTGTGACATATCGTGTGCTCAGGGCTGTCAGGAGTCCCATCAACACTGTGCCGCGCATAAATCCTCCTCCCCAGGAAAGGCTCCAACACACCAGTCACTGGACACTGTTATTTTCAGCATGGTAATATATATATATATATATATATATATATATATATATATATATATATATATATATATATATATATATATATATATATATATATATATATATATATATATACGTAGTTCATAATTGCAGAGAGAGAGAGAGAGAGAGAGAGAGAGAGAGAGAGAGAGAGAGAGAGAGAGAGAGAGAGAGAGAGAGAGAGAGAGAGAGAGAGAGAGAGAGAATGAATATCTAAAAAGAATGTAATAAAATGTAAATGTGATGAAAAGAAATGAAATTTATTTGTTTAATGGTATTACCTTGAGATTTACAGTTGTAATTAGTAATTGATTCTTTTCAAATTAATTAAAAATATTCGTTGTAAGTGTCACTCTCATTGCAATCACTGACGAGGTTGGCAGGTATCTAATGGAGTTGGAAGTGCATGCCCTTAGCGACTCCCAGCACCGCCACTGGGAGGCAGGTAACGCTGCAGGTGCATTGCTTGTATACGCCTAATCTCTTGCCCACTCTACTTTCCCTTAATATTTAAGGTAAGAAGAAAATCAATAAGATTTTTCTTTTTAAAGTTCGCATATTTTCGCTTTTTGCTAACAAAAGTTACGGCGAATCATTTTTAATTTTGTATAATCAATAAAAACTACAGTTTTCCTTAAGGACTTTTCTTTCACAAGTTACTTAAACTTGTTCCGACCTAATAGTCTTTTGACGTACCCTCTTGGGTGCAAACTTACCCATTCAGCTCTTCCTGTGATACTAGCGACACATTTTTCCTCTTCAAGAGAGATGACAGCAATGCATATTGGTTTCCCTTGTATTATTTTTCATCGTCAATTTATGTCGATTTTATGATCAGACACAATTTTTGATAAAGCTATTCCATATTTGGTGTCCAGTTTAGTTTCATGTGTCGCAGTTAAATTTGAAACGTGTCAGTTATTTAAATATGAACCTGTTTCCATTTGAACTGTTCTTTGTTGATAAATATTCTCTGCAAATTCCAGTGCGTGGGATTCAGGCTGAACTGACTGCGTGATTCAGCGGTTGATACGCGACTTATACTGTGGGGAAGAGGCACGTGCACGCGCACGCACACACACACACACACACACACACACACACACACACACACACACACACTCTCTCTCTCTCTCTCTCTCTCTCTCTCTCTCTCTCTCTCTCTCTCTCTCTCTCTCTCTCTCTCTCTCTCTCTCTCTCTCTCTCTCTCTCTCTCTCTCTCTCTCTCTCTCTCTCTCTCTCTCTCTCTCTCTCTCTCTCTGGAGCTTTAACACAAAACACATATCAAGACTTGTTTAGGAGAATCTGAGTGAATGTGGACGAATGATGAGACTATGATTGACAATGAGATTAACCAACACTGTAGATAATTATCTTCCACTTCACTCTCCTTTGTCAGTTAATCATCCAATGCACACCTAGGAACTTTCAGAAGGGAAATGGTAATCGTTCGTCTCGAGTTACTTGTATGAAATCGATGCCTACACTTAGCGGTCCCTACAAGAAAGTGTGGGAAAACATAAAAAGATAATGGACAATATAAGATAACAGAATATGTGAGAAAATAAGGAAGAACACAAAACAATGTGAAATAGAGTTTGATTCCACTGCACGATGTGTCATTTCATAACATCTAACCTTCCAATACAGAACTACCATATGGTCCTATCAACACTGCACATATAATAGAAAGTGCACACTCATTAGTATTTCAAATATTTGAATAAGAAAAAAATCTTTTTATTTATCTTCACTTTTATTCTCTACGTATTTTTGCACAAACATTCTTCCTTTGCGTTATATACATCCTCACCCTCACCAGTCTATAACAAAAAAAAACAAAAAAAGAAAAGAAAAAACAAAAAAACAAAAAAGGAGAAAAAAGAGCCTGGGGAAGGGAGTAGCTACACGTGTACGGATTGTTTTGTACATGACTTGTCTATGTTGTTTTCCTGTATTCGTAGTTGATAACAATGACAGCTGCTGGACAAAAAGCTTGTGTTTTATTTCTGCGTTAATTATTGCATTGTTAAATTTCCCTTACTTATGAATTCTCTTTAGAAAAAGCCAGGATTTGAAGCCAACGTGGCAAGGTACTACAACAACAATCCGTCTGCTGTTTATATTAAAAAACAGTAATAATGATTTGGTGTGCACATGTTCACAGACATTTCTGTGATATTTTCTGAAAACACTGACCATTGACAGGGAAGCCAGTGTTACCTAAGACGTGCAGTCCTGTACGCATCGCCAATGTTTAGTTCAGCGCATGCTGTTTGCTCAAAGTTACATTTTTAATTTTGTAAAAGCTGACAAACCGTCTCGTTGAACATATTCATTCAATATTCATGACTAATACAATGCCAAAAGCACACACGTAGACACTTGGTTCTTAAAGATGATGTTTTGTTAACTTTTTTACTTGATTTCGCGAGATCTTGATCCACTTTTCCGCATTCGTAACAAAAAATAGCATGCCAATGCCTTTTCTTATGACATCAAAGAGCACCGGAGTTATCAAATCAAGGCTCTTTTATGACACATGACTGCAATACTGGAACTTACGGGCTTTGCGATATTTAATCCTCAGTAACTGTTATCACAGCAGTATATCACGGAATTAAACCAGACCGGAATATACGACTCACATCCTTCACGTTACGCCGGTAGGCTCACACCACAACACACACGGCAGGTAGGGCACTTCCCTGGCTTACAATCGTTGCTGCTCGATCCTGCCTCGTCACACGGCCAGGTGGCGAGAAACGGCGAAGCTTCCATCTGATGACATACAAGGGACGCTATATATCCGTCAATAATTGCTAGTTCGCTCTGCATGAACTCTCTAGCTTGTTTTTTTTATTGTTTTATTTCTTTAACCAAGTCCAATACTTCATCAATCTTTACATCACTCAAGAGAATAAAAATATCCAATGCATTTTTAAAACCTCACAAAAGGAGAAAAAAGAAAGAAAAGAAATAAAAGGAGAAGAACTTATCACAACGCATACCCTCAAGAAAAACAAGAGAAAAGAAGTTGAAAAGGAGCGTCGTCAAGTGGCTTTATTGAGATTGCTTCACTGATTCTTGGAGAGGAGATTGTCCGACACTCAAAGAAGTAAATGTGGCTTTAGCGAATTGGGTGAGGTGAGGAGAACGATGAGGATGAAGGGGAGAGAAAAAAAAAAAAGGTGGAATCAAATTTAAGGGCCTACGTTTGCTTCAAAGGACAGAGAATAAAGGTACACAGGTATGAACACCAAAACAAACGGGTGACTACAAGAGAAGGGTCATGCAATGGAAAGTGTGCAGTAGTCGTCAATTCCTCTTGAAATCCAGAGCGTGTCGAGAGGGAGGAAGAGATAGGTGAGCGGGAGGGAAGGGCAGGAAGTCCAGTTCACGAGAGAAATGGAGGGTTGGGAGGAGGAGGAGGAGGAGGAGGAGGAGGAGGAGGAGGAGGAGGAGGAGGAGGAGGAGGAGAAGGAGAAGGAGGAGGAGGAGGAGGAGGAGGAGGAGGAGGAGGAGGAGGAGGAGGAGGAGGAGGAGGAGGAGGAGGAGGAGAAGGGCGAGAAAAGAATGAAGGACGGAAGAGGATGAAAAGAGGAGAATAAGAGAGGAAGGAAGAGGGGATGGTGGACAAGAGTGAACGATGGAAGAAGAAGATGGATGGAGCGGGGAAAGCAGAAGAAAGGGAAGGGGAGGAGAAAACGTAGAGGAGAGCCAAGAGGAGTAGTGTATAAGAGAAATAAAGAAGTAAATATGTAATGAAAAAAAATGCACTCTGTTAGACATAAAAATTACAGCTAAAGGACAGATTGAGCAAAATTGCAGGGAATCGAGTGCTTGGAAAAAGGGGAGCCAAGTCAGCTGGACGACACAAAGGTAGCATGAAGTGGCTCCTTTTTGGGAAAAGATTTACTCAGCCATTTGGCAGCAAAGCTGAAGCTGTGAACTTGAAGAAGAATCATAACTAGTCTTAGAATAACTATGTAGTTAAATATGAGGAAATGGCAAAAACTGGATGTACATGACATGCATTTAAATGCATTTATATATCAGGTAATTAATATTTATTGTCGTAATAATTACCAAGATTTAAATTTCAACATAAGCGTAGCCCTATTACTTTTTTTTCCCAGTAACGTTTCATCAGTTTACTTCAAAATAAAGATGTACCTTAAAGTAATTTTCTTCATAAAGGATTGAATAAAAAAAAAAAACTCAAAAGCAGTAACAGTATATCCATGACGCACAAAACTGCAGCATTCACTGACCACCAAGACAAGGCTTACTGTCAACAAGCATCCGCGTGATGCAGACATTATTTATTACCCTTGTAACCATTATGAAATTCATGAGCAAACAAATATTCTAATAACTACAATAAGTATAATAATCATTAATAGTCTCCAAAAAATTCATGAAAATGAAAAAAAAAAGAAAACTGCTAATATGGACATGGGCTATGTAGAAATAATGTTGAAATTTGCATTTGCATATGCAACTATGGCAATGCATAGTTACCCTCAGCTCAGCTAACTCAGGATCACTCTTGAATGTATGTATATATATATATATATATATATATATATATATATATATATATATATATATATATATATATATATATATATATATATATATATATATATATATATATATATATATATATATATATATATATATATATATATATATATATATATATATATATATATATATATATATATATATATATATATATATATATATATATATATATATATATATATATATATATATATATATATATATATATATATATATATATATATATATATATATATATATATATATATATATATATATATATATATATATATATATATATATATATATATATTATGTTCCATATTATTGTTGATCAGTATACTCCGCTTATGTCAACGCGCATTCAAGAAAAACAAGTGATAGAAAGGACTGACCAGCTTATTGGAAAATCCTCTCCACGTTCAGTAAGTATATTGTGATTAATTTGAACCAGACACTTAGACCTCCTTGTTGAAAGTGCAACGAAACTGGTCACACACAGACACTCACTCACACACACACACACTCTCTCTCTCTCTCTCTCTCTCTCTCTCTCTCTCTCTCTCTCTCTCTCTCTCTCTCGTTTCGCAATAATTTATCATCGTTTGCATGAAACAGCTTTCTATGTTTTCATTAAGCATTAGATTAACTCTGTGTTTGTGTATTTATTCATATTTGCGTTTGAATTTACTCCACCTATTGTCTTTTGTGTGTTAACTGTATGTTTTAGTGTGCATTTGTGTCTGTTCATTACTTCTATTCAGAAAAAACGTTAGGATTTGTTAGTCTTGTTTGGAAGTGAAAATAAAACACGAACAAAATCACACGCATTGTTTCGAGAAGATGCGCGCACACATAGGTGTGTGTGTGTGTGTGTGTGTGTGTGTGTGTGTGTGTAAAGTAGTAGTAATGATAGTAGTAGTAGTAGTAGTAGTAGTAGTAGTAGTAGTAGTAGTAGTAGTAGTAGTAGTAGTAGTAGTAGTAGTAGTAGTAGTAGTAGTAGTAGTAGTAGTAGTAGTAGTAGTAGTAGTAGTAGTAGTAGTAGTAGTAGTAGTAGTAGTAGTAGTTGCAGTAGTGGTAGTAGTACCAGTAATAGTAGTATGTCATTTATAGAGGCGGGACACTAGCCAAGGTCAACAAAATTGCAATAAAAAAAAGTCCCACTGAGATGACAGTTTGCGAAACGAATCAGAAGAGGTAATTAAAAATGACAGGATATGGATCTTGAAATCTCCCTCTTGAAAAGCTAGTCATAGAGAGGTGGAAATACAAAAGCAAGCATGGAGTTAGAAATTTTACGAGAGGAAGGAATGAATGATTGAGAATACTGGTTAACTCTTCCATAAGAAAAATGGACAAAATATGGGTGAGAGAAAGAAGAAAGTCTTCTGTAGCAAGGACGCGGAAGGAGGGGAGGCATACAATTAGTACGATCAGATGAGTAGTTAGCATGAAAATAGAGGTACATGAGAGCAAGAAGTAAAACATTGCAGCGATGATAAAGAGGCTGAAGACAAATACTCGTAGATAGAGGAGAAAGATTAAAAAAGCTCCAGGAAAGGATGTTTTCTATACGATTTTAGTACTTATGAGTTTTCAATGTAAACGATTGTCTTAAAATTGTCTTCATCATTTTGCTTATACTGTTTGGCTTTAGTCACAGAAATATTGACGAGGTGAGTAATTGAATCAATTCCTTGAATTTTCCTGGACTGTGTTTGAACATAATATACGATTGGACAAAAAAAAAAAAAGAAGAGAAAACAGAGATTTATATGGAAATTCCGCACTGTAGTGGCGTCACAATCACACCACAAAACACATTAACCGACGCTTATTGCGGAGATCATTTGTACTCAAAGAGAAAGAACAGACAAGCGTTGATCCTTCCAGCTTACACTGTGGCTCTGACAACTATACATACACGTTTACTTGTCCATAATACAGTATTGCTTTTAACTTGAAATAGAAAACAGTGTAACAGAAGGATTTATTTTAATACAGATGACATTCGGTATGAAAAAAAGAAATCTAGTAATATTATCATAAGTGAATTGGTGAATGAAACTTATAAGCTAAGATTGGTATCGAAACCGTTTTCAAATGTTAAGAGAACCTTTCATTAGGAGGGGAAAAATCTATCATCCTTATCATTAGCAGGTTGTTGAATGGGATTGATTACTTTCAATTACTCTTGGAGGAAACTGTTCTGTGGACATAATCAAGCAATGTTAATCAGCTACATAAGCAGGAACAAACTTGAATACAAGTGACTAATCGAATCATTTCATCACTTCTGGTCACTAAGTTGATCGTTAAACTCTACGTTTG
>NC_059294.1:2822500-2920000 GCF_017591435.1 Portunus trituberculatus | reverse complement strand
GATTAATCTTCCCTGGCGGACTAACACCAAGACGGACAGCAAGTAAATGACCCCTGTAGCCGCTGCATATCCCCCAGCTCTGACCTGAGGGGCAGGTGGAGAGGAGGGACCACTGAGGATAGAGGCAGCGCTCGAGGATCCAATTCACGCTGATTAGCCAGTCATGCGCAGGCTCCTCTCTCCCCTTTAGTGCTCTGCACGCAGCATTGGAAACTACGGCATGTAAATTAAGATTATCAAACGGTCATTTCTGCGTTAAAATAAAAACAGGTGATTTTCTTTGGTTTGACACAAACACACACACACACACACACACACACACACACACACACACACACACACACACACACACACACACACACACACACACACACACACACACACACACACACAACGTAATGGGGAAGACTGGTTGGGTGACCAGTAGGCGACCGAGGTGAATTACACACACACACACACACACACACACACACACACACACACACACACACACACACACACACACACACACACCACCACCACCACCTCTCTCTCTCTCTCTCTCTCTCTCTCTCTCTCTCTCTCTCTCTCTCTCTCTCTCTCTCTCTCTTCCACATGAAAAGGATGCTGGCTAAAGCTAAGATGATAGTTTTAAAAACCGGCTAATTGCCTCCTAGTAAAAAGGCAGCTATAACAGGATATGGTCAATTAAATTCCTGAGATGTTTTGGTGCTGTGATCTTAACGAAGCTCGAATAGCATCATAGCTAAACAAAATAAAATATCAAACTGCCAGAGCGCAAGAGAAAAAGAAGACGCCTTAAAGATGATATCGCTTAACACCAAAATGACTCCATTCTATTAATTAGTGGCTTGAGAGCGACAGAGAACGAATCATTACCAAAATCAGCGATCCTTGTTGTATAGCCAAGTACAGTGACATTAACAGTGCAAATACATGCTCACCAGCGTCTGTGATCTACAACACTGCCCACAATTCAGCTTTTCGAACCAAATTGCCGTGAAACAAGAACGCTTTCCTGCCTCACTCCAGAACCAAATGGCAGTGATCCGAATATATCTCCCTCACACTGAACTTTTCTTTTCGTTTCAGCGTAAAAACTATTCGTTAATTACGTTTATATTTCAGCAGGGTTCCCACATCACAGACTCCCAGAGTATTCCTCACATGGACTTAGAATGCAAATATATCCAACCAACACTTTTCAAGGAAGCAAGGTAAGAAGATACATGCTTAGTTGCTGACTTGTTGGGTGTCAATGTCAGAACTGCTCAGACCTTAGACAAACTACAACAGTTTTCCATGCGATCCTCTTGTGTGTGTGTGTGTGTGTGTGTGTGTGTGTGTGTGTGTGTGTGTGTGTGTGTGTGTGTGTGTGTGTGTGGACGATCTTGGTTGATTTTTGCACAGCCGTGTCTGCGTGTGTTATGTTGATGGACAGAACAATTATCAGGAACTGGCAGCCTTATTACCCGGCAAGGACCTCGATGCCTCTCACCAGTTAATGAAGTAACTTTTAGAAATCGTGTTTAACCTTCATGCCAATTAAAGTTTCACCCTGCATGAACATAGACGTGCATGAACATAGAACCAATGTAAAATATAATATCATAAATCGACCACCAACGTCAGAGTGATGTGAATCAGTTAGAAATAGTCACAAATATTACATTGCCATGATAAATTTGAGCTCTTTTACTTTCATGTTTGCTGAATACTATTTCCTGCTACGAAAATTTTAATACCTAAATGCGTATATCACATTAAAAGATTTTTGATTTAGTGACAATTTTGTAACGTCTGGAGCTCACATGACATTGTTGCGTCTTGCGGTAAATCTTGCGACTTCGATCATCTTTTGGTGTCAGACTAAGTATCCATAGAATATATTCAATCACGAAAAAAAAAAAAAGTAATACTAACCTGATACCAGTGGTATGAAAAAAAATAACTTACAAAAACATCACGTTTTTTTGTGTTTTGTATTTGTGTGTGTGTGTGTGTGTGTGTGTGTGTGTGTGTGTGTGTGTGTATAATTCACCTCGGTCGCCCCCTGGTCATCCAGCCAGTCTTCCCCATTACGGAGCGAGCTCAGAGCTCATAGACCGATCTTCGGGTAGGACTGAGACCACAACACACTCCACACACCGGGAAAGCGAGGCCACAACCCCTCGAGTTACATCCCGTACCTATTTACTGCTAGGTGAACAGGGGCCACACATTAAGAGGCTTGCCCATTTGCCTCGCCGCTTACCGGGACTCGAACCCGGCCCTCTCGATTTTGAGTCGAGCGTGCTAACCACTACACTACGCGGTGTGTGTGTGTGTGTGTGTGTGTGTGTGTGTGTGTGTGTGATCCTTATACGCAACATTACAGATACACAAGCACATATATTCACTGATCGCATTTAAAGAATGCACTTTCAAGACCTGACGGAGAGAATTCAAGATCTCACGGAGAGAGTCAACTTTAAATTGTCAATAAGTTCACAAAGCCACCGGCACTAAACCGAAGGTGAAAAATTGAAGGCATTACGGATTTTGGAGAAAAAATCAAAATTTGTTTTACCTGTAACACCATGAAGAGATAGTAAATCGTGAAAGGACGGGATGGTGGAAACTTATAAAAAAAACAGAAGGCACAGCTAGGAAAACTAGAAAGAAGATGGAGGAATGAGACTATAAAACTTCAAGTATAAACTCCCGGCAGAGATTGGCAGCGTTGTGACTCATCTAGATGGAAGCCTTTCAACAACACTGGACACGACTTACGTATATTGGCTATCTGTGTGTGACTGCACACATGTATGTTTGTGTCTTTAAATGTGTGTGTGTGTGTGTGTGTGTGTGTGTGTGTGTGTGTGTGTGTGTGTGTGTGTGTTTGTGAACTCATCATGGTCGTCTACTGTTTATCCAGCCAGCCGTTCCTCTACGGAAAGAACTCAGAAGAGCTCATCATACTGACCGATCTTCGGGTAGCACTCACACATCACACACCGAAACAAGGTCACAACCCTTGTGGTTACATCCCGTACCTACATGGTGCTAGGTGAACAAGGTCTACACATGAAGAGGCTGGTCGCGCTCGAGATTGCAACTGGGGTCCTGTCGGTTGTGAGCCGAGTGTGTTATAACCACTGAAGTACAATACACGAGGGCCCACGTGCTCGTGTGTGTGTGTGTGTGTGTGTGTGTGTGTGTGTGTGTTCAGGCAGCGTTTGGTCCCTCTTTTACCTCCTCCAGCTTACAGCCAACAATACTCAGGATGTGTTTGCCATGAACAGGACACCGGCACCTACTGTACACCAGGAACCCCACTGGCGGGTGTTAAAGGGAGAAAAGGTTCCATCAATGACGGTGAATGGTGAATGGCGCCAAGTGTCTCCTTCCCCTTAATGAGTTCGCCATGAGCACGGCTTTGCCACCTCAGTCAAATACTGCCTTCAAAAGGCAGCCTTTATCGAGGATTTCCTTAATTTCCATGTTTCTTTTTTTTTTTCCACGGCGAGAAAACTGGACTCGGCACAAGAACAAACATTAAGAGGAAACCTCAGGAATGGTCATGGCTCCTTTCACGTCCATCAGCAAGTCATCGTTCGCCAGCACTTCTATCACCGACGTCCCTCGTCGTCACTTTAATCATGTTTTTAATTTTTAATCGTCGTTACTCGCCATTGCTCCAATAATTTTACGACGTTCAATGCCATTAATAGTGTTTTCACTATTCCGCACCCACACAGAACACGCCCTACATAATAAAGCACCAACACATCCTTTCACACACACACACACACACACACACACACACACACACACACACACACACTCTCTCTCTCTCTCTCTCTATCTATATATATATATATATATATATATATATATATATATATATATATATATATAGAGAGAGAGAGAGAGAGAGAGAGAGAGAGAGAGAGAGAGAGAGAGAGAGAGAGAGAGAGAGAGAGAGAGAGAGAGAGAGAGAGAGAGAGAGAGAGAGAGAGAGAGAGAGAGAGAGAGAGAGAGAGAGAGAGAGAGAGAGAGAGAGAGAGAGAGAGAGAGAGGGGGGATTGGAGAAAAAAAGATGGTGATATCCCTGGAATTGTAATGCACCAAGCGTGCGGGAGGCGTGATTTTTGCAATCATTGCATTTTACGGACACGAATAAAATATTGGCGTTGCTAATTTTTATCGCGGCATCTGTGCTAATCAAAGGAGTCTTCATCACGTAATGGAAACGTCTTGAGGGAACACGAAGGATCAATCTCCTTGGTAAGCATCTCGTCAGACCTTCGGGAAGGAGCAAGGGTCTTCAGCTTGTACTCGTTTTATCACCTCAGATGTTTACAGAATGTAGCAGAAAAATTAGAGATCGTCATCAATGGCACAAGTAATCACAAAAGGTCTGTAAAAGACGTCTAACAAAAGTGTCCGATAGAAGATAAAAGATCTGATTGATTGTAGAGTACATGGACAATTGTATTTCATTTTTATTCATGCAGTAATAAATTAACAAACAAACAGACAAATGATTTGATCATGCTATTTATATCATACCAACGAAGATTGCCTGGGATAAGGAAGGACTGGACGCAATTCTAGAAACAAGCACATGACGCGTTTGCAACACAGCATGAATTTCTTTTACATGTCTTCATATTAAAATTACAAAATCTGATGACAATATCGTTATTTGTCCGTAAAGAAAATATAAGAACATAAGAACATAAGAAAAGAGGGAAGCTTTAAGGGGCCGCCAGGCCTACACGTGGCAGTCCTGGTGTGTTTAAAGCTACCTAATTCCATCTACCATCCCCATCCATGAACTTATCTGCTGATGTTCTTCATGATCATTTAATTCAAGATTCAGTAATTCAAGACAAATAACAACCCTCCAAAAAATAGAAAAAAATGCGCAACTCCTACACCATGGGTAACTTAAACAAGCACAAATAGAAATTAGAAAAATTTTAGCAATTAGGTTTTTTGCAACAATTTTCATATTTATTTGCTTTTAACCTGTAAAAAAAAAAAAAAGAAACAAAAGCGCACTATGAATGTGAAGCTTCCTCTCCGCTGCTGCTCACACAATATTATCTATTTACTTGTAATAGTTTCTAGGGGAATAAGGTGGTGGTGATATGTGGTCAAGACCATTACCGTTCACTCGGGCTCGGACTGCCACTATAGTAAAAATTAAGATATATATATCTTTTTTTTTTTTTTTTTTATAAAAATAGAACTTTTACATACAATGGTGGCCCATGTTTTTGTTATTTTTTTTTATTAATGCAAAGAGGATAGAATATAATAGAGAGGACGAAATAATCCAAAAAAGCATTCGGTGAGATATAAATATTGGAAAAAGAAGCAGGCAAAATAACAGCGAGGATTTTGTTGCATATTTTACTAGCGTAGGGGATGGAAGAACAGAAATAATGGGTCAGCACTGAATTAAAAACATGTACTGTAGAGACTCGCAACTACGTACGGCAGGGAGAACTGGGGGTGCACATGCCACACACAGACCTCTACAAAATACACGTTAACCATAAACAACTGTAGTTCTACGTAGTACACACACACACACACACACACACACACACACACACACACACACCCGGTAGCTCAGTGGTTAGAGCGCTGGCTTCACAAGCCAGAGGACCGGGGTTCGATTCCCCGGCCGGGTGGAGATATTTGGGTGTGTCTCCTTTCACGTGTAGCCCCTGTTCACCTAGCAGTGAGTAGGTACGGGCTGTAAATCGAGGAGTTGTGACCTTGTTGTCCCGGTGTGTGGTGTGTGCCTGGTCTCAGGCCTATCCGAAGATCGGAAATAATGAGCTCTGAGCTCGTTCCGTAGGGTAACGTCTGGCTGTCTCATCAGAGACTGCAGCAGATCAAACAGTGAAACACACACACACACACACACGGTAGCTCAGTGGTTAGAGCGCTGGCTTCACAAGCCAGATGACCGGGGTTCGATTCCCCGGCCGGGTGGAGATATTTGGGTGTGTCTTCTTTCACGTGTAGCCCCTGTTCACCTAGTAGTGAGTAGGTACGGGATGTAAATCGAGGAGTTGTGACCTTGTTGTCCCGGTGTGTGGTGTGTGCCTGGTCTCAGGCCTATCCGAAGATCAGAAATAATGAGCTCTGAGCTCATTCCGTAGGGTAACGTCTGGCTGTCTCGTCATAGACTGCAGCAGATCAAACAGTGAATTACACAGAACGAGAGAGAGAGAGAGAGAGAGAGAGAGAGAGAGGTGATATAATGTGATGAAGAGCAGGAATCCCTATAGATTGTAGAGGAGAGAAAAAAAATAAATAAAATGAAAATAAATAAATAAAGAAAAAAAAAACACGAGTAGCGATATGTAATGAAAAAAAAAACAAGTGAGCAAAGTATGCGAGATGTGTAATGAAATCAGAGTATAATGAAAGAATGCAATTACTGCAAACAATCCCGGGTGAGTGGTTAACTCGTCCATACTCCACAGCAACACCAAACTGTTTCCAATTAAGTTTTTGGTTAATAAAGTTTTTCCTAGTTATTCAATGCCATAATTTCCTGGTCATTACTCATTTATTTATTTTTCCTGTTAACATACATAGGAGCCAATAGGAAATGGGCCAATCCCTTTGTGTTGAAGGTGTTCTTAATGTTATTACTTAAAAGAAGAAATTATGTTTTTGAACGTTCATCTAATTTTTTTTTTTTTCCGAGACATGACCTGAGATTATAATAGCATGAAAGATCAACAACATTCTCTTTAAGGTATGGGCTATATTTAGTTATCTGATGGACAATATTTGCTGAAACAACTACATCTCACTTACTAATCTATCTCTCGTTTCGGATTCAGTCACAGAGACAGTTTCAACTACCTCTGTATTCTCAGCAGATTTATTTTTCGACGTTTTCTGGCATTTCGTTTGTAATTGTGTTACCTTGATTGGCAGTAGCTGAATATCGGGAAGAGCGAGGAATATTGGCACACTTACATACAATTTCGTTGAAGCTGAGCGTGTCAATGGTATTGTATGTTCTTTGTTTTTCTTTTGCTGATGTACACAGTGTTAATATTATAAAAACTGCAATTAATGTAAGCAAATTCAGTATTTTCTTGATATAGTTTCTATTCAAAATCATATGTCAAAACTTATGGCTCTCGTATACTACATTAAGGTAGAACCAACAGAATCACTTACAATTTATCTATTAATTTATGATGTATTGTAACATAACAAGTATCCCTGACATTGCTCGGTAGCCAAATAACAACACCAGTAGCATGACATAGAAAAAAGTATTGCAGATGTATAGTTCTTTATCTTTCTTCTCGAGGCGAGGAGTTTGAAGTCAATCTTATATTCTCTTCCCTCAAAAAAGTAAGAGAAACGACTCTCATTGTTAAATCTCGACTTCCTTCTTCCGTATCTTATATGTAACTTAAGTGATGAGCTGTTAGTCAAAAAATATAGGAAGTTTAACATAATAGTTTATATTTTCTTGAAAAAAATATTTTCTTGCTGCTTGACTCAAATAACAACAAAATTAATGCAAAAGTCACGCTCTGAGTTTCCATAAGCAATGAAAGCAAACGTATAAAATTATTATTTTTCCGAATTTACTCGATGATATCTGTCTACATATCTACTAATATAGAAGCAATCAATATCTTTGTGAGTATTACGATATACAGCTTACTCAAATTCTCTAAGCTGATTATATTTGATTTGTATACTAATCATCTGCACATAAATTTGCTGGATGGTGCTTCCACTAGACTGTTGATGCTGCGGTCAAATGACAGAAAGAATTGTGTTTTCTTTTAAAGCTAGAAAAAAAAAAATAAAAAAAATAAAAAGAATTATATATATTTCCATATCGAAAAAAAAAAAAAAAACAAGCTCTGCATTTGTCTAGAAACATTTCTTTTTATGTAGGGAAGACGGCCAGCCAAAGGTAAAAAAAAAAAAAGATAAAAAAGGCCTACTTGAGTGCTGGCATAGTTACTTAACCTATATAATCATTCAAGTTGCTAAATAAAAAAAAATATCGGCTTCTAGACTAATATTACACTAAATATCAAAACATTACTATAGATGTATTTTTCGTTCTAATATTCTAACTCTGCGACTCCCATGCTTCCTTCAAAGGGAATAACTGGTTTCTGTCAGCGCCAAGCATTCCTACATTCATCACAGCATTTCACTTGCTACAAGATTAAACTCACGTCTTGGATCTTTTTCATGGACTTTTTCTTTTCCGTTGGTTCTGCTCCCTTTGTCATCGTCTCCCTCCTACCCTTTTTTCCTCCGCCTCGTAGATTGAAAGAATATATGACAGGTGTGAAAAGTTGTCTGCCATGTGTGAGAGAGAGAGAGAGAGAGAGAGAGAGAGAGAGAGAGAGAGAGAGAGAGAGAGAGAGAGAGAGAGAGAGAGAGAGAGAGAGAGAGAGAGAGAGAGAGAGAGAGAGAGAGAGAGAGAGAGAGAGAGAGAGAGAGAGAGAGAGAGAGAGAGAACGAGTTGTTTTGTTTTTTTATCCACATTGATCTACTTCTACGTACATTTTAGAAATTCATTATTGCTATTCAGAGCGTGGTGGGGAGATTGGAAACGCGTACCTGACTATCTCTAAATAAGCACAAAATTATTCATACGTGAATATGTGTGAGTGCGTGCGTGGCTGCGTCTTTCTGTGCAGCAAGTGTGGAGAGTGCAGTGAGAGGAGGCGATGCATCATGGCATTAAAATAAGTACAAACAATCTTCAGTCCCTGGAATGGAGACCGAAATTTCTCTCGCTTCCAGTGTGTGTGTCCGAGTGACAAGAGCAATTTGAGTGGAATGGATTAGCAAGGATGAACGTGGATATTGGATTAGATGGTATAGGGAAGAGCCGTCCTCGCCTGAGACAATGGGGGATAAGTCAAGACAAAGGAGGCTGCAGGGGCAATACGTGGACTATTTGCTCATACAAGGTTACGTCTTGATGCTGCAATGTTATCCTCAGCGGTGAAAGTAATGTGACTTGGTGAGAAGCGAAAGGAAATGAATGTCAATTGTTTCAAATGTTGTATTCTGAGTAGTAATCTAACAGTGCCGCAAATGAAGGGTTGGCCAGAGGGAGAAAATAATGAAGGAATGCTTGCCACTTTTACAGCAAATAAGAGCGAAGTGAAAGACATTCCTCTTACAGACAAAGGAGTGAAAGTCTGATATCAAACTTATCTTCTGTTTGATTGTGAAGCATGATTAGACCACTCCAGTTTAAGGGATTCAGTATATTCAGTATAATATGATCATGATTGAGATCTAAAAAGCACATGACCTGTTATCACGCTCAACAAATCATGAAGGGAAAGTGTAAGCGTGATTAAACCTCTATGAAAATCAGATAAGAGCCACAAAGTTATGATTATTACATGATACTTTAGTGTGTGTGTGTGTGTGTGTGTGTGTGTGTGTGTGTGTGTGTGTGTGTGTGTGTGTGTGTGTGTGTGTGTGTGTGTGTGTGTGTGTGTGTGTGTGTGTGTGTGAGTGCCTGTGCATGTGCATGTATGTGCGTGTGTGTGCCTTTCCGCTCCTCCTCCTCCTCCAGCTCGGCACGAGGCTTTGGAATTTAGGAGGATATTTCTAAATCTTGAAATTGACCGACTACGTAATTTTGTTAAGGCCATGAATATTCAATGCATTTGTTTGGACATAACAATATTCCGGGAATTTTGTGCCCATTCATAATTCTCTTGGCGAGGAAAAGGAAAAGAGAATGATGAAGCGCAAAGCAGGAAAAAGCGAGGCATACACAAAAATTGCAAATAAAAAAAAAAGAAAAGAAAAAATTGTAACGTGGGAGGTGTGAAACAAAATGAAATGCACGTCCAAAAGAAAAAAAATAAAGAACGAACGAACGCCAAAGGGTCACTTTCCTTTGACGCCATTTAGCGACATCTTATCTCTCCTCCCAAATTCTTTCGGGCCTGCTACCACCATTCTCTCTCTCTCTCTCTCTCTCTCTCTCTCTCTCTCTCTCTCTTACCACGTCTTCCTCGCCTCCTCCCCACCAACTCATTCCTTTACACAACCCTCATTACGCTCTCCTCTCTTTCGCTTTCTTCCCCAGCCACCTTCTCTTCCCTTTCCTTCTCATCCCCATTCTTTTCTTGCCGTCTTCACGTTTTCGTCCTTCTCTTCACCACCCTCTCCTCACTTTTTCTCTCTCCTCCCCCAATCAACACCAGTCCCTTTCCTCCTCTCCATCTTACCATCCGCATTTCTTCGACCATTTCATCATATACGTTCTTATACTCCTCCCGTTTATTAACTCCTCTCAGTCTTTCTTAAACCTACCTCATTTTGCTGCTCCCTTCACCATCTGTTCATTCCCCTCCTTTTCCTCCAGCACTGCGTCCCTTCTTCCCCATCCGTGGTCCTTCACTATCACTGGGAGTGGGAAAAGTTTTCATATATGCCGGTAAACTTCCTCCAGATCCCAATAAAGGCAAGCACTATTTTTTTTTCTTTTTATGTCGGCCCCCAATACTTCAAGCTGCTTTGGGATGATTGGAGGAGGCGGCTGCCCGACTCAGGGCCCAGACATAGACGGTCATGCAGGTGCTTATATGAAAAGTGTCGTCGATTTTCCCTTCCGTAAATTTTCTAGGAAATATGAATGTAAATAATGAAGTAGTGTTAGCGAAGTATTGTATGTAGATCTCTCTCATTCTAAATTCATTGCTTTAATGGAATTATTAACAAAAACCTAGATTGGCGCATTCATAATGCAGTGATTTAGAGTTTAAAACGGTATAGAAAAATTACCAAGGAATGTGAAAGCTCAGCGAAAACAAATAAAAAGGGAAAATAAATCATAACCAGAAGCGTTATCGTTTGCATTTCAATAAATCATGTGAACGGAGTTTTGTTGTAACAAGGATTCTAAGAATTAAAACACGCAATGTCCAGATATGACAAGATTTTTTTTCATCAAGTTATGCACATGTTGCAAACGCCAAACAGAGACGAGAGGTAAAAATTATGTAAAATGAATCTAAATAAATAATAATCAATACTTAGGTCGTAAGTTCATAATTCCCACAAATCATGCATAACGAGTCTCCTTCCCCACACAGGCAGTTGACCTGCACACAAACAAGCACTGGCACTGGCCTTACACACAGTCACCCTGCATACAACCAACAAGCAGTCTTAGCGTTACCTAAAAAATGTGCGTGAGTAATGAACACCAGACATTCCAGCCCATACGCATGTATCCATGAGCCCACACAACACAGGCTGTGAGACAAACAGTTCTGATATTACGCCTTACTAAGGTTTTTGTTCTAGCCCGCGCTCAAACATAAACACACCCACCCACCCATCCACCCATCCAAAATCACACAGATGCATACACACACACAAACACACATACACCCGCACTCACATACAAGCGCGCGAGCCTGTGCGCGCGCGCGCGCGTGCACACACACACACACACACACACACACACACACACACACACACACACACACACACACACACACACACACACACACACACACACACAGACCGGCACTTCCAGCTTGCTTAGCGTAATCCCACCAGAAGTTTTAGAAGGCCCCACTACGAAAACTAATTTGTGTTTTCTCGCTTAATTAATGAAGGATTATTCAATGCACGAGACAATTATCTGAAAATCAAGAATTAGTGGAAGAAGCTCAAAATTAATTAAAAGGAGTAATTATCTGTAGGAGAGGTACATGGCGGAGGAGAAGAAAGTTTATTGTGGTCAGCAATGAGATAAAGAGACCGTGGCGGGACGCGAGGAATGTTTAGTAGGTGATTAAAGTAGCAAAAAATCGGTGGAGGGGGACTTCTCGGATATACGTTCATTAGTACAGAAACTGCAGAGCAACAAGGGGCTTGGAGAGGAGAAAAGGAAAGGGTTTTTAGAAGTCCGTGTCAGGCGGGCAAGTCGTTTATTGCAGTGCGATTCTAATTATCGGGCGCGTGGACATGAAAGCTGGCCTGCACGAACACCAGCCTCCTATTTCCTCCTACAAAAAATAGGTTAATTGAGTCAATGGGAGGAAAATGGGAAGGGAAAAGGGGAAGGGGTGGAAGGATGCAGTGAAGATAGAGGAAGGTTTAAAAGGTGTGTTTCAGGCAGCGTGCACTGTTCATTAGCCAAATTTGTGGATTTTGCAAACCATCTCGGGGGTTTACAAACGGCAATTTGGTATGTTGGTTAAAAGGTGCCATTAGTGTACACAGAACATATCCAACACACACACACACACACACACACACACACACACACACACACACACACACACACACACACACACACACACAGTAAAAGCGTCACATCTATATTACCATCAATATTTCCCTTCGTTTTTCCCCTCATACTGGTCTTTCCCGGTTCGTCAATGTAGCAACTTTCCTCTCAGCGAATGTTCCTTTTGGTTTGTCATACCTGGCGCTTCTCAAAAGTTTTCTAATCTTTTTAATGACCACCAGGTATTTCTTTGAGTTATGGCTTTCATCCATCGTTTTTACTGAGTACTTTTCGATCTCAAGACTCTCCTCTCCACTCTCACTCCATTTCCTTGACATCACCCAACTGAAAAATGTGCTGCCTTTGCCACACGGTCTTGACTCACGCTACGCTGCATATCTGTCAGCTAAAACTTCCACACTCTGCCGTCAATCTCTGTCTCTAATATGTACAGTTACTTCGTCAGTCAGAGCTGCTATCAGAATGCTACGACATTTTGTCAATTTGTGGGTTATGCTCTGTGTGGCAGGCGTATCACGGGACAAGTCTACCTCCAATCACTATGCAGATTGGCTCCCCCCATCGTGTCATTCCATCAAGCCTGTCGATGCCAACATAATTTTGCTGATTTTTGTTAATTATTAACACGCCACGTTCATGTGAATTTTTATTTGCTTTTTCTGCATACCTACCTACCTGCCTGCCTATCTGCCTATCTATCTATCTATCTATCTATCTATCTACCTACCTACCTACCTACCTACCTATCTATCTATTTGTCTACTTACCTGCATATCCCTCAATCTAGTACACACACACACACACACACACACACACACACACACACACACACACACACACACACACAGACCATCAAAGGACACAGGCTCACTAGAGCAACGTACCCTCCACAGACCTCAAGGGATGGACAAAGGAGAACAAAGTAACAAAACAAGTACGCCAAGACCGCGGCGATGCTTTTGTCGAACCTTCCCTGCAGTATCCCCGTGTTCCCTCCCCCTCCACCCGAGCACTTTACTCTCAAATATTGTAAATAATTACCCTAGACTTATTATCAAGAAAATATATAAAAGGATGACAGATTCATTCAACCATATTCGAATGATATAATAAATCTATAAATAAGTATTGCACAGGGTACTGATCATTATAATTAGCTAGTCATGCCCAGTCATGGTAATTATCACAGTAAATCAAATGGTGCGGCTCACTAGTCACATCAGCATCAACGAGGTCTCAATAAGCTTTAATATAAATGCAAGCTGTACCCAGCGTGGCCACACCGGTAAGTTTTGGGCTCATGCGGAAAGAAAGTGTTCCTTCGGTCACACAACTTCCAACTTTGCCCAACAGTTGGGAGCCATTGTATCGGAAAATGGACAATATTTTCAGCGCAACCAACACCATCTGTTTATGTTTCTCTCATAAAAGGAACGGCTGCCATTTTTCCTTGGCAGTATGACGATGCCTTCAACTAATTCTTTGGACACAAGCCATTTTACAACCTCTGCCGTCATTTCTTTCATTGTAGTAAGAAAATACATTTCATACACTTCAAATATCTCTAATTGCAATAGCCTGACGTCATATTACGTATGTGCATAAGTATATAGACCAATTAATGATTCTAGATTTCAATAACTTCACATTACCATCATAATATTCCTATATTCCTCGCATCGAACTGGATAACAGAACTCCATGCAATACAATTAAAGGCAGGAGGAAAAAGAGAAGTAAGAGAAAAGAAAAAGAGGAGAAGGAGGAGGAGGAGGAGGAGGATGAGGAGGAGGAGGAACAAGAAGAGCAGGGAGAGAGAGAATCGACTATAGAGATGACAACGGTGCTTTTTCGTCATCGTCTTCGTTACCCGCACCATTGCGTAAAAGTATATACGGGGATTTGTGCTACCGACTGAACAACATAACAATCATGATACGAAGTACGCGTTCCAGAATAAAAAAGGAATATAAAAGCTTCCGTGATTTCCTGTTATACATCAAAGAGAAGCTTATGGCATTTGCTGGAATATGCTGGATGCAGTTAGCGACCCTCTTTGAAAGTAGAGCAACTCGATGTTTAAAGAATAGTGAGGACAAAGAGACAGTCTGGGAGATACTCGCGGCTGTGTTTCAAATAAATGTGTTACTGTTTTACGTGGCATCAGAAAGAGAATTAGTCAGGCCACTCATTCCCTCACTCATGAATTTTGTGTTCTGGTATATGATGCAGGTTAGGGAAATTTATACACGTTCTCTCTCTCTCTCTCTCTCTCTCTCTCTCTCTCTCTCTCTCTCTCTCTCTCTCTCTCTCTCTCTCTCTCTCTCTCTCTCTCTCTCTCGATATCACGCACCTCTATGAATATCCCAAACTCCTCCCTAACAGATAATATTCCTGTTCAAAAGACCCGCGCGTCCTTGCCCCAGCAACAGACGTCGTCCTTAGGCCTTGCACGCTTCACTCTTGCCCTTCCTGACTTTCCCAATATCATGAAACTCTCATAAAACACATGGTTAGAATTTAATGTATGGAGGGGTATTGCTGTAAAGGAAAAGTGATGTAACGAAAGATATATTATAGCTGTCATTTTCGGATATAAATCACAGTAAATACATAAGTATCATGATATATATATATATATATATATATATATATATATATATATATATATATATATATATATATATATATATATATATATATCATGAATTGCAGCATATTCTTGACTATCTTTTTGTATTCTGATCATACACACACACACACACACACACACACACACACACACACACACACACACACACACACACACACACACACACACACACACACACACACACACACATCTACAAGCATTCCTCTACTGATCACTTGGAGAAAAACAAGTAAAGTTACTATATTCTTTTAATTTACTCTGGTTTACGATCCAACCGAGCACCACAAACATATTCTTCTGAAAAGTCTCAGCAGTCGCCCCAGGAAGCGACGAGAACACTCTATATTTGGGAAAACTTGATGCTTTTCTATCACTTTTCTTCCCTTCCTGCCTCTAGACCCACATGTCGTTATCCCTTTCTCCCTTGTGTATGCGTCTCTCTCTCTCTCTCTCTCTCTCTCTCTCTCTCTCTCTCTCTCTCTCAATACATATTGTAGCACAATGCTATTTTAGTTTACAGTGCAATTTTACGGTTAGAGTAGCTTTGACATGTGGGACGTCAACATGATGACAAATAAGGTATCTTTAAGTACACCTCTTGTTACTGCTCCTATTCGTTACTGAGCTTATAAAAATAAATACAACGTTTCTTTTGCCATGAAAGTTCCTGCGAGCAGTCTGCAGCTGCATGTTCCATAGGCTTTGAATTAGACCCGCAGACCTTGCATCTCTCATCCCAGTGTCCTATTCACATTCATCCTCCTGCATATTTTCTTCAATCTAATAAAATATTCTTTAAAGGGAAGAATTCAAGTGGTATTGTCATTTTTCTCATTTCACGGGTCTTCCTCAAGCTACGCTCCGCAGTCACGAGTTGCTGACAGGGTGGCATTTTTCTGGCCGTCTTTTAAATTAAATAATCAAATGATATAACGTCACCTAAATGGCAACTTTTACCATAAATGATGTGGAACTAGTTTTGTCGACAGTCTTCATAATTGGGTTGCTATAAATAGTGGACACGTCTGAAGTTGTGCGTGGTGATGGAGAGAACAAATAAGAGCAAAGGGAGGGAGAGTGAGAGAGTGAGAGAGAGAGAGAGAGAGAGAGAGAGAGAGAGAGAGAGAGAGAGAGAGAGAGAGAGAGAGAGAGACAGGAGTCGGTGGTCGGGGGATTACTGGCGCATCATCCTTTGAGCCTGAAAGGAATGACTTACCCCGGTTTGGTCCACTGGGGACTTACTACTCTCGCTCAAGCGTCAAGGGAAGCCAGTTTTCAGGAATTTCTGCTCTCTATAAATATATAGATATCAGTTCTACAGAACTGAAATTGCTATCAAAGAGCAAGTCTTCTTCTATTCTTGATCAGTCACGTGTATGGCCCGTGTCTTCAAAAGAAAAACTGAAAATTGTACCATCCTTCTGTAAATGAAGTCTCCTTGTTCATCTACATTCTGAGAAAACTTCAATATCAAAATGCACATCTATTACAACATCCTCGCACAACACACACACACACACACACACACACACACACACACACACACACACACACACACACACACACACACACACACACACACACACACACACACACATACACACACACACACACACAAAATGCACACTACATATCCACATCCAGACAACACAGGAGCTTGTTTACCATGCTCATTCTTTCACAAACATAAATATTCCTGACAAAACAAATGAATATTCACGTACTACATCAACGACAAAATCACACCGTACATGTTTCCCTGTCTTGGTTCTGTATATAAATGTACACAAACCATTTTTTGCTTGCTTTTTACTCTCCGTTCATATTTTCCAATTTGTCTTTTTACAGGAACGGAAGGGGCAGAAGGGGAAAGGAATAGAGCTGGAGTGAAGGTGAACGGAACTGGATGGAGGCTACAGTAAAGGATCAAAGAGCGTGACCAGAATAAAGAAGCGATCCTATGCGAGGGAAGCCTAGAAAAAAGGGATGTAAAGTCGGCTACTCTATGTTGGAATATTGACACATTATTGTTCAGCACAGCGGGGGAGACATCTGACCCATGCGCCGCTCACTCTCTATGGATTACTGACGAGCTGGTGGTTAAATAGAAGAGAGGCATGGCAAGACAAAAGTTTGAAATTACAATGGCTGGAAGTTTGATGCGACGTGGCTTGATTTTGTTTGCTATTCACTTGGAACTTTGATATTCGCATCGCCCAAAATATCAATGTTACCTTCAGTAATGGAAAGTTCGAATGAGCTTCCCGCTCAGGATCTAAACTTTGGTGTAATGGGCAACGATCGGAAATCAGTGACAATGTAAACACGATCCACATTCCTCACTTTCCAAACTTCAGAACATTTCACTGTCTTAGAAATAAAAGGTTTGTTGAAGAAAATACATCCCACTCAGGCTTGGTCGTGTTGTAGCCACAACAGTGCATCATTCTGATACAGAGCCGATGTATTCATTGGCTATGTATTTACATGAACCCTGCATAATTACTTTTCTTCTGAAGCTTCACGCTCCGCGTCTGTCCCATGCACTGCCTGCCGCCAACTATCATAAAAAAATGCTGCATGCCAGCCATACACAATAATTAATGCTGTATATATTTCTGCTCAGTGCTTTTATACTTTTCCATTTCATAATCCAAGGCATACACTATATACGATATGTGGCCTTGTCAATCTGTAGAAGAGGAAATTCATTCTCCAGCAAAAGAGTTAACAGTCGCAGAATAATAAACCTGGAATAGGTACAGAACATGAATGCAAATCGATTTACAGATGTCCACCTCAGAAAAATATGAGTATATAATCATGCAAATAAGAAAATAAAATGTAAATTAGGTGCCAAAGGACTAAGACAGATCTTCAGGGCGACCTCCCTATCTAGAACGTTAACAGCAACACTTTTTAACAGAAATTGAGTTGAAAGTTTTGAAAAATAAAATCACACACACACAAATGAAAAAAAACATAGTGTGATGTCCTGCTAAACGCACATCACAACGTGACCACACACAAAAAAAAAAAAAAAAAATACCGGTCGAAACATTCATCGCGCCCATTACCTATGCGAGTCACTCAACATTTGCCGCAATGCATTGTCATTCATTCATTCATTTCATTACCATCACAATAGATCCAATCGAAACAAATCCTTATGCAGCGGTCTGCAAATAAATGAATAAAGAAATTACATATAGATATATATATATATATATATATATATATATATATATATATATATATATATATATATATATATATATATATATATATATATATATATATATATATATATATATATATATATATATATATATATATATATATATATATATATATATATATATATATATATATATATATATATATATATATATATATATATATATATATATATATATATATATATATATATATATATATATATATATATATATATATATATATATATATATATATATATATATATATATATATATATATATATATATATATATATATATATATATATATATATATATATATATATATATATATATATATATATATATATATATATATATATATATATATATATATATATATATATATATATATATATATATATATATATATATATATATATATATATATATATATATATATATATATATATATATATATATATATATATATATATATATATATATATATATATATATATGTGTGTGTGTGTGTGTGTGTGTATATGTATATTCTATATGCACACACACACACACACACACACACACACACACACACACACACACACACACACACACACACACACACACACACACACACACACACACACACACACACACACACACACACACACACACACACACACACACACACACACACACACACACACACACACACACACACACACACACACACACACACACACACACACACACACACACACACACACACACACACACACACACACACACACACACACAGTCCTACCCGAAGATCGGTCTATGAGCTCTGAGCTCGCTCCGTAATGGGGAAGACGGGCTGGGTGACCACCAGGCGACCAAGGTGAATTACACACACACACACACACACACACACACACACACACACACACACACACACCGCGTAGTGTAGTGGTTAGCACGCTCGACTCACAATCGAGAGGGTCCGGGTTCGAGTCCCGGAAAGCGGCGAGGCAAATGGGCAAACCTCTTAATGTGTAGCCCCTGTTCACCTAGCAGTAAATAGGTACGGGATGTAACTCGAGGGGTTGTAACCTCGCTTTCCCGGTGTGTGGAGTGTGTTGTGGTCTCAGTCCTACCCAAAGATCGGTCTATGAGCTCTGAGCTCGCTCCGTAATGGGAAAGACTGGCTGGGTGACCAGTAGACGACCGTGGTGGTGAATTACACACACACACACACACACACACACACACACACACACACACACACACACACACACACACACACACACAATAAATGAGTGTTTTATGGTAGCGTTCGTGATAAGATTGTCGTCGTCTTTGTTCTTTTTTTTGTTTGGTGGTGGTGGTGGTGGTGATCTGCTTGATTCCATGGGTACTGCTGTGTCTGGTGCTGGTGGTGGCAGTGATAATGGTTTATTAGATGCGTTACTTAAAAAAAATGTAACAATAATTAAGCGAAAGGAATATAGGGGAAAAAAAGTATGTATAAGTCGGTACAGCCAATGATTTTATCAGTCAGTTATTGTATCTGGAAAGAACCTTCCCACGGATTTGGTGTCCGTGGTTTGGTGGTGATGATGAGGAATGCTTTCGTGATGGTGACGGCGGTGATAATGGTGATATTAATGATGGCACTGACAGTAAAGAGAGACACCAACATATATCAGGACAGACGCTGATATTCTTGATATCACCGGGTAATGAACACTGAAATAACCATCATAATTGAATGGCATGATAATCACAATATCAAATGGTTTGTACTTGCTAAATGTTTCCATCCATTTCTTTTTAATTTCGTTTCCGTCTTAACTTCTGCACGTCTGTACTTCCAATTCCACGTGTTATTTTTTTATTTTATTTTCTCTCTCTCTGTTTGATCATAATGTTTGTCTGCCATTCTGTCTCCTGAAGAGAAGACAAGCTTCAGGGATGACTTTGGACCACAGCCAGACACAAGATGCCATAGTGGCACGCTAACCACATGTCACTGGTAGGAACTCGCCACAATTTCGGGCATTGTCTCTATCTTCGCCGTTCATGCACACGTTATATGCTAAATTCATGTAGGCAGCTCGAAGTCTCATCCACAGCCATGAATCCCACATAATTACCACCATATCTGAGACATTAATGTTCAGAACACGTAACATTAACTTCACGACCAAGACGTTACTTGGTTTCTGGCAAAGTGTGGTGACATCCTTACCGAACCCTTTGGGCAAGCACTATATAGAGGAGGTTTTCATTTTTACGTTAGTACACTAAAAGTTTAATTTCAAAATATGACGCCCAACTTCAAAGAAATATTGCGTCAAATGCACGAAATTTAGTCAAATAGGGTTGTTAAAATTGCAGCAAATCTGGTCAAGTAGGATGGCGTGCACTGTTAACAGGAAAAAGAAAAATGTTAACGTAAATAGTATGAAGGAAAAGCATTCTCGTCCTCTTTTATAGGAAAAAGAGATGGTAAAGGGGCTTTAGTGTCCAGCCTGCTGAACAATGTTGATTGGACGTTATAGCGGCCACCCTGAAGCCCACGACAACAAATTGACTTCTCCACTTAAATGATCGTGACGGTTTTCTTGGAATATTAAACGTCCGTTGTTTTTCGTCACTAGACAATAATGACGAAGGCAACAGACTAAACATATTATACTCTTCATTTCAGCCCATTTTAGGCATTTCCATGTTTCTTCTGTGTACCGTCTCCATGAAGTTATGTAATAAGAATAATGCATGATGGTTGCATGTCGATCAATCAAAAATGAATAGACAAGAAGTCCCTGCTGTGTTATGAGCCTTCGCCACAGGATTCAAAACGGCAAACACTGGAGCAGGAGGGTTGTATTCAGAGGCTTAGACAAAACCCTCGTCAGCTCGGTGCTCACATGCAGTGTCAGGATATCCAGTGTCCGCTGGGGCGCTGTGTGCTGACTCACCAATCACGAGATTTGTTGGCTATATAAATGAATGACGAATAGTAAATGATAAATACAGAGGGAAAGACAACGAAGCTTCACCTATGTTGAAGAGATTTACGATGACGACTTGGCACAGGGTGGTGCGGCAGAGCAGACTCTGTGTGTGTGTGTGTGTGTGTGTGTGTGTGTGTGTGTGTGTGTGTGTGTGTGTGTGTGTGTGTGTGTGTGTGTGTGTGTGTGTGTGTGTGTGTGTGTGTGTCTGCAAGCTTACCAGCACCTCACCCTTACCAGAGCCACTTGTTGCTCTTGGTACGCCTCGTTCTCTACCAAAGCTAATGAAGGCAACATCTCTCATGCAAGCACCTCTCATCACACACACACACACACACACACACACACACACACACACACACACACACACACACACACACACACACACACACACACACACACACACACACACACACACACACACACACACACACACACACACACACACACACACACACAAAGATCATTGAAAGATTAAAGGAATACCATAGTGGTTATTGTTGCTCTAAGACATAAGTCATACTCTTGATCACTTCATGCAGTCTGATCAGCAAATACAAGTTCTCCTCAATTGCTAAGTCTTCTGTGTAGTTAAGTAAGCTCTCACGATAATCCAAGTTGCGGAAAAGCTAAAATACTTAATTTGTAGCTTTCTCCGTCAATCGGATTCCATGCACCAAACGGATATACATGTCATTCTCTGGAGCATTCTGTATACGAGCAGTAAAGGAAATGTGAGACGCTGAAGACAACAGACACATTAAGGGACAGATAGGGAGAGAAGCAGACAGAGAGACATCCAAATAGGAAGCAGACCTATTCTGGCCTTGAAAGTTGGGGATCCAATATAAGAACATCCCTTCATCGTCCACGTTTACAATATTTAGTGATGGAAACGTGTCTTGCACATCCACGCACACAAGTATACGCTTGTCCGGGTGCGCGCCACACACACACACACACACACACACACACACACACACACACACACACACACATTAATTAATGAGAGAGAGAGAGAGAGAGAGAGAGAGAGAGAGAGAGAGAGAGAGAGAGAGAGAGAGAGAGAGAGAGAGAGAGAGAGAGAGAGAGAGAGAGAGAGAGAGAGAGAGAGAACAGTAGTAGTTACTCAACACTGGAAGAAATGCTAGTATCTATTTATACTTTCTAGATCATCAGTCATCCACAAACAGCGTCATTTACAAAGCTCCTGAGCATCTCATTAACTTTTCCTCTTTTTGCATCGCGCTCTGCTAACTGATCATTTGTTTTGGAAATCCTTGCTGCTGCGTGTGGCAGCTGTATTTAGCTCACTCGTGTGTAATTACAAACAAATAAGACATAAAGGTATTCGTTTGAATATTACACTCAAGCAGTTACAGAACGTGAACACCAGCGCAAACATGTGAGAAATTTGGTTATAGGTCTCTTCTTGTCTCTCAAAAATTTACAAAAGTACTGAAGTATTTATACGATATCATACACATGCAGACACATGATAAAAATAAAAGTACCAATCTTGTCACTTTTTTTAATGGTTCCTCTGGAAATCGTATTTGAAAACCTGTATACATTCTTTTCTTTTGTGTTATAGCCTATAGTGCCTGTAGGTGAACTTGAAGAGTAAGGAAAGCAATTTTATTGATAGTGGTACCCATATTAGGGCCCATATCACCATCCAAGCACATCTTTGGTGTAAGGCAATTACACCTTCACCTAGAACCTGGGTATCATTACATCACATTAGAAAAGCATAAACAACTGGTATTCGAGGCAAACATTCAAATATTAGTTCCAACTAGTGCGTAGGTCTCACTACGGCACGAGTAGAATGAGTGATTGCACTATGAATTTGGTCAACACCTTGACACCTGTTATGGACAGGAGCCTCAATATCAGCGAAACCCATGTTTATTTACTTGTTTTAATCGAGTTATGTCTTACTCGATTGCAACAAGGCATGCAATTACATTTTTGCGTTTTCACGAGCACAGTATCGAATGCTGAAGCAAAACTAACTCAAACTGGGATCAATCGCTCAAAATTGCTTAACACAAATATTTAATATTCAAACGTTCATCCAACTTCCTCTCCCAACCTTTGAAAAGGCTGACGATGTTACGCTCCCCACTGTGTAGACTTCTTAAACTAACGCTAACACTGTAGCTGCTATTGCCTCTGTTCCGTCGCTGTGCTGCTACTGCTACCGGTACTGTTGATGTTATTGCTATTCATTGACTATGCCATTGCTGTTCAACAATACTGAAGCACAATCGTAAAGAAAGATAGTTTTATTAAAAATCAGTATAGGGTTAACTGAGTCTCTGTAATTGATTTCAATTTATACACTCATATTAGCAGAAGTTCTGTTGGTGTTGATTATCCATGACACAAACAATGTCGCAAAGTAATTCATAAGCAAACCTTACCTCCTACATAATCTTGAAATAAAGTAGCTGGGCTCTTAAAAAAAAAATCGCTCTGGTATTTCCATAAAGCAATCCCATAATTCAATTAGCGAGGAATGTTACTCAATGGCTAACCTGGTACTCATCATCCGCCTTGTGATAAAGAGGCCTCGTAACACACTCCTGTGTTCTGTTTTAAGACGGCGGGCAGATTCCCAAATTCCACAGGTCCAGAAATACACTGTGGAAAAAATTTGCTCTACACTCCCACATTCTTGTATATATTATACACGCATGTAAAAAACTTTCCTTGAGCGTAATTAAAATATAACATATTTGATTAGCTAATTAATATTTGGACAGCATCAATGATAATGTACCGCAACGTGGTAAGAACAAGCACACTTTACCAGCGTATTGCTTCAGGACCAGGCAGCTTAATTAACGGTGAAACTGCACCAACCTTTGACACTTCTCGACAGACTAGGCACCCAATCATCATCATTATTACCGTCATGAACATCCTCATCATCACCGCCATCTACACTTTTCCTACATTACTAATTAAGCTTCCAAACTTTCTCCATTCATCTATGTCAGCTATGTCTATTCCAAGCTGACCCAACAAAAATCTGAACGTCACCTCTCAATCTACTCCCATATTTGCCTTGGCTTTTCCACTTTACCAGAATGATTTCCACATAGACTACGAGACTACTATACTCAACTACTCTTTACACCCTAGACCTCCAAAGTATCTGGAAACAAAAACAAAAGTTCCCTGCGTTTTACTTCGAATTATACATATGAAATTTATTGCTAATGAAGTGCATCGATTGGCAAGGCAGCTCAGCAGTACATGCCTTATTCGTATTTAATTAAGTGGTGGCGCTCGTGCAGCCTTTTGAGTTGAAAGGTTGCAATCAAATTTATTTTTCTCTCCTGTCAATTCACTGGTTTACCTCTGATGTAGTGGACAGCCTCCATTAATTGGTATAAGAGTAAGAGTGGGATTGTGAAAGCAAATAGACTCAGAAAATTAACATTTTACCTACACTTAGAAATATAACGTGACTCTCACACTCTCTGCTGCCTCCCTATCTAAACAATTCTGTGTAGCACACACACACACACACACACACACACACACACACGCTCGACTCACAATCGAGAGGGCCGGGTTCGAATCCCGACGCGGCGAGGCAAATGGGCAAGCCTCTTAATGTGTAGCCCCTGTTCACCTAACAGTAAATAGGTAAGGGATGTAACTCGAGGGGTTGTGACCTCGCTTTCCCGGTGTGTGTTGTGTGTTGATGTGGTCTCAGTCCTACCCGATGATCGGTCTATGAGCTCTGAGCTCGCTCCGTAATGGGGAAGACTAGCTGGGTGACCAGCAGACGACCGAGGTGAATTACACACACACACACACACACACACACACACACACACACACACACACACACACACACACACACACACACACACACACACACACACACCTGAATCTTGTCCCAGGAACTTGGCCCATCATTCTTGGTGTCCACAACTCAACAAACACCTCTCTCAGCTTTCTTCAGATTGAGAGAAAACTCTGCCGCTTGATCAAAACTTTTCCCAAAAGCGTCTCACGACACGGCAGTGGCAGAGATTAAGTACGTCTGAAATATAACTTTTTTTTCAGCTCACGAAATTTCCTCGAGTTACTTAAGAGTTAATAATGTTTTGGTATCTAAAACAACGACGAAAAATCGTACCACTAATGACAAAACCGAAAGATACAGTGTAATCAAAACAAGAAAAACAAGAAGAACAATAATAGTAATGTTAATAACAACAATAATTCCCGGAGATTTTTGTCACAACTCTTAGAAGTGTGTATATATATATATATATATATATATATATATATATATATATATATATATATATATATATATATATATATATATATATATATATATATATATATAAACACATTCTGCCATGCACGAGGAGCTTCCTGTAACGCTCTAACACCCAAGATCTATAAGAGATATATTCTACTAACCTTGCTAACACCACAATGTATATATATATATATATATATATATATATATATATATATATATATATATATATATATATATATATATATATATATATATATATATATATATATATATATATATATATATATATATATATATATATATATATATATATATATATATATATATATATATATATATATATATATATATATATATATATATATATATATATATATATATATATATATATATATATATATATATATATATATATATATATATATATATATATATATATATATATATATATATATATATATATATATATATATATATATATATATATATATATATATATATATATATATATATATATATATATATATATATATATATATATATATATATATATATATATATATATATATATATATATATATATATATACATTGTGGTGTTAGCAAGGTTAGTAGAATATATCTCTTATAGATCTTGGGTTAGAGCGTTACAGGAAAGCTCCTCGTGCATGGCAGAATGTGTTTTATGGTAAAGTTTCATCTTGTAAGCCAAAGGGACTATTTTCCAACCTTTTCTATGAAAACGTTTTCATCTTTTTCTTCGTGTGTGTGTGTGTGTGTGTGTGTGTGTGTGTGTGTGTGTGTGTGTGTGTGTGTGTGTGTGTGTGTGTGTGTGTGTGTGTGTGTGTGTGTTTAACGTTTTCATAGAAAAGGTTGCAAAATAGTCCCTTTGATTTACAGGATGAAACTTTACCATAAAACACATCCTGCCATGCACTAGGAGCTTCCTTGTAACGCTCTAACACTCAAGGTCTATAAAAGATATATTTTACTAACCTCGCTAACACCCACAGCGGATCTTAACTTGTGTTTGTTTCCTCAGTCTTTTGGTTGTGAAAGCAAGTAAATAATCACACAACCTATCTGGCGGGTGGTGCGTTTGTGCTCTGAACACACATAATCCGTTAAACTTTCGTATCTCACAGGTGCTCAGCAACTACGGATCTAAGTTATCTAGTGTATCCGTGAGGAAAAAACAAACAAATACGACATGAACCACTTGTGGTCTGACTCTGAGATGATCCCTTGTATTGTGACAGAGGCGACAAGAAGAAGAAACTGCAATAGCTTTTTTTTTTTTCAAATTTCTATTTCATGTAGGAAAATGTTAATATCTTCCTTTTCCCTGTATTTTGGGTTTTTTTCTAGCTTTCTAGTTTCACTGAATGTTGCTGATGGACAGAGGGAAAGCAATATATTCGAATATGGGATCAAGATAAGGTGTCACATTTCAATAGTCGAAGTCGCTCTATGATCTTCATCAGCTGCAGCATACACTACAGTCTATTGCTGCTTGACGCGCTTCCCAAACCTTCACTAATAGAGGCAAAACCTTGAGGTGTGTGTGTGTGTGTGTGTGTGTGTGTGTGTGTGTGTGTGTGTGTGTGTGTGTGTGTGGGCTTGCCTGCATGTGTGCTTGTGCGTGCGCGCTCTGGCTCGCAATAAATGATCTATGTTCCTCTCCACCACTTCTCGTCTCGGCACATGATGTACGGCACATTAGCCAAATACGTCACTCCTGGCCTCGAAGCACTGACTGGTTGCCTATTACCGGTGAGTCATGCCTCAATATTCCACTCAGGCAGCTGCGGACACACACCTCCACGCCCGGCACCTCCACCAAGCCGTCTCGCCAACATTTACTGGCGTCCGTCTCCATAAACTGGTCGAGCCTCATTGCCTCACCGAGCCTGCGAACAGCTTATTTTTCTTCACCTCTCCCTTCCATTCATTCGTTACATTCACGCCTAGTCAGGATTAAAAACTCTCATAGTGTTTAAAAACATCAGGGTTAGAAGATGGGATACTGTGTGTGTGTGTGTGTGTGTGTGTGTGTGTGTGTGTGTGTGTGTGTGCGCGCGCGCACGCGCTAGCACCATCGTGCCCGTCCTCCGCGTCACCTGTTATTCCATCGGTAACTGAACCCAGTCACTGAATCCAGTCAATGATTGGGTTCAGTAATATTTAGTTTCATCCCACTAACTGGTGCCCACCAACCCCAACATAGGGAGTAACTTTGTCTCTCTCCAATGAATGGGTCACTGATCCCATGAGTGGTGCCCGCATCAGTAGCACTCACTGTCTCTCCTCCACTGATACAACTCACCAGAACTATCGGTGGTACTCACTAACACTTTCTCCATATAATGAGGCACACCATCTCCATTGGTAGTATCCACCACCTCTTTTTTAGCTAATGAGGATCAACAACCCCATTGCTGGAACCCACCACCTCTCTTACTTTTACATTCCTCCCTCCCCATACAAGGGTATCAACTACCTGCTTGGCCCAGAAAAAAATAATAACTTGGATCTCCTTCAAGAACACTGATGTCTCTATCGTGTGCATGAATGAAAACAATATTTCCGTGTAAAATCTGAGTGACGCATGCTGCCACACAACTCTCGGGCAGCGTGAATGATGTGCTGCTCTTCTCACGATATCGCGAATACTTTACGCTATTTCTTCACTTTTACTTGAGGGTTCGCTGCGTGCCGACTCCATGAACCAATCATCCAATTAATGAGATTAAAGATGCTATTCACCATAACCTCATTTCATTCCTGCCTCTTAGTAACCCTCTCAGGTCGTGTCCTTAGAAACGTCAGAGTCAGTCAGGTCAGGATAGCAATATACACAAAGCTGCAATAATTCAGATCTCCATCCTCGGTAAGACAACTTTTACATAGTTACGAGATGAAATGCTATGATTATTTACTTACTGATTTTAGCTGGAGTATATTTTTTCTTTTCGTAGTGTTTTCCGCTGCAGCTGAGAAGTGATTCTGCTCCACGCATTGCATCTCATACTCTTCCTCATACACCGTAGCTCGCAAAGTACTACAACTGTTTTACGTATAGCAGTTTTAACACATTGCTTCTCACATTTTGTTATTTGCACAACGCACGTAGACCTCAAACACTATATTTTGCAGATTGGATGCTAAGTAACAAAATGTAGCTCATGCTTTGTACTTCACACATAGTTATACTTCGCACACACCGTATGTACAGTATCTTCACTCCCACACTTTAACCAACGCACTTTACTTAAAATATTGTATCTCACGTAATGACAATTCTATACCTATTTCTCTTGGGTTACTCATACTGCCTATTCTTCATATTGTAATATCACAGTAACTTCATGGGTGACATAAAAGAGGTACTAAAACAGGAAGAAAACCTTTGCATAGAAACTAATGAAACCATAAACTCCGAGTGATATCGCTTCTGCGGCAGTTTGATTGCACCAAATATTTCTTTGTAATATAACTCAGTTAAATTATCATGAAATGAAAGGGGTTAAATAAAATTCATTCATATTTTATAAGAAAAAGATAACTTTAGCATGGGATTTTTTTGTGCGTGGAATGTTTCACAAACTGACTCATACATTCAATAAAGTTTTCAGTAATTGTACACAAGACAAAATATGTCTTGCCAACACTTTTTCACTTGGTGTGAATATTCATGACACCAGGAACATGAACGGAATACACGTGGATACCATAAAGAACAGGTGAAGCAGAATGTAATCTCTGAAGTTTCAACCACCGGCGGCCCGGCCACTTCTAGCACGGACAGACTTCACTGCGCCATCCCTTCTTAAAATCCACGCTCCAGCTGTCAGAAGTTGCCGTCGAAAGCAGGAGTATATGGGTAATATGGTTGAGATTCCCGGCCACTCAGCGGCAGATGGAAATACATCAGTAGTTCTGCGGCAACCGAATGCAGAGAACTTGCATCTTGTGTGGCCTCGCCTGCCACAACCACTCAACCACCGCTCTGCACTGTACACACAGGGCATATAGAGGACCCATTTTGGTTTCCTTAGTCTACTTGTTATTTTCCATTAAATCATAGCAACACATTAGGCTGTAGGTTTATTAACTTATCAATTTGTTTATCTTCGGTACGTGCACCAAGAGTCAGTGGCTCTTAAGGTGACTCCCAACTTCCACCCCCCACCAACCGCGCCCTATCTCTCTCTCTCTCTCTCTCTCTCTCTCTCTCTCTCTCTCTCTCTCTCTCTCTCTCTCTCTCTCTCTCTCTCTCTCTCTCTCTCTCTCTCTCTCTCTCTCTCTCTCTCTCTCTCTCTCTCTCTCTCTCTCTCTCTCTCTCTCTCTCTCTCTCTCTCTCTCTCTCTCTCTCTCTCTCTCTCTCTCTCTCTCTCTCTCTCTCTCTCTCTCTCTCTCTCTCTCTCTCTCTCTCTCTCTCTCTCTCTCTCTCTCTCTCTCTCTCTCTCTCTCTCTCTCTCTCTCTCTCTCTCTCTCTCTCTCTCTCTCTCTCTCTCTCTCTCTCTCTCTCTCTCTCTCTCTCTCTCTCTCTCTCTCTCTCTCTCTCTCTCTCTCTCTCTCTCTCTCTCTCTCTCTCTCTCTCTCTCTCTCTCTCTCTCTCTCTCTCTCTCTCTCTCTCTCTCTCTCTCTCTCTCTCTCTCTCTCTCTCTCTCTCTCTCTCTCTCTCTCTCTCTCTCTCTCTCTCTCTCTCTCTCTCTCTCTCTCTCTCTCTCTCTCTCTCTCTCTCTCTCTCTCTCTCTCTCTCTCTCTCTCTCTCTCTCTCTCTCTCTCTCTCTCTCTCTCTCTCTCTCTCTCTCTCTCTCTCTCTCTCTCTCTCTCTCTCTCTCTCTCTCTCTCTCTCTCTCTCTCTCTCTCTCTCTCTCTCTCTCTCTCTCTCTCTCTCTCTCTCTCTCTCTCTCTCTCTCTCTCTCTCTCTCTCTCTCTCTCTCTCTCTCTCTCTCTCTCTCTCTCTCTCTCTCTCTCTCTCTCTCTCTCTCTCACACACACACACATGTTGTAGGGGATCTTTCCCGTTTGCAACACAGCACGGGTCAGGTTGCGTTGCAGGGAAAGCGATACAATACTGTCGTCGTCTTTGTCTATATTGTTCCCTGGAAACCTGCTTCAGCCTCGCGAAGAGAGTAAGTGTGATACTGGTGTAAGATAAAGCTGACTTCCTAAGCCTCTTGAGACAAACATTATTTAATCGAAAGAGTCAATGTTCATGGAAGAATGAACCATTTCAGTATTCAAATGAGTAACAGAGACAGGAAAAGTGTACGTATAAGTGCGTATTCCAGAAAATTATAACACAGAATGGTAACTTATTTATTGAAATTTGACTTCTGCCAGTAGGAAAGGATTTTGATCGATGTCTGAAAAAATAATTTTTATCAACTAGAAGCTTCTCCCAAGATAAATATCCTTCAATCTAACTCCTCTACACTGAAGACATTTTGCCTGTTCTTCACTGACAATGTTGAGAAAAAAAATGTGTTGCTCATCCGCACGTATTTTCAGAGTGCTATATTTCCAGTGTCACCCGACCTCTATATACGAGTATGTAGCACCTTCCTCTCACGTGCGCGCCTTGGGGTCTCTGAGAACACACCACATTTAAGCAAGATAGACTCATCGGCTACCTTTCTTGTAACTGAGTGTCTCCGCGAAAGAATTACGGAGGCACCTCCCAAGCTACAATGGCCACACCTTTTTTTGAAATTCTTTTACTCTTTGTTTTCCTGAGAGGAGAGCGAATGGTTTTCCCTAAAATATGTTATAGGTCTTAACCATTCCCTTTCTCACGCAGGTGAGGCAATGAATTAAACTCACTTACCTCTTGTATTCAGTTGCTTTTGAAGTTACTACCTGTACAATTCATGCCTTTTCGTGCGTTCCATCTTCATGATGTCCAGTTTATTACGGCAGGAGTTCACAAATAATTAAATTCCTTATCCAGCTTGAATGGCACGCTTTAGAACACTCTGTCTTACTCTCCTCAACTTTTTAACAACTTGAAGTTCCCCAGAAATATCAAGATACCTTGGGAAACTAAACTGACCTCGTAATTTATGGACCTCTCACACTTTTCCTTTTTATGAGGCGACGGTTTGCATTTTCCCTGGTTTATTTTATAGTCCTTGGTGAGTCATCCTTCATGGAAAAATTGGAACGAGCTACTCTCATTGCACCTTGAGTGTTTCCCACAATATACTTTCCCCCAATACTGAAATAAAACTGACATAAAAAAGTCACTGTAGTACACGTGCGTCACTTTTAAGTTACCGCAGCAGTATCAAAGCCTGATTCACGAACTACTTCTTGCCCCACATCTCTGTCTTGTGGTTCTTTCTTATCGCTTCTCCTTCCATTACGAGGATTATCTTCGTCATGGCTGCCATCATGCTCTATCTTAACTGTTAACTTCTCTCTCCGTACTTTCCTAATCCACAATTTACTTTACACATCGTTCAGTAGATTTCAACATTTTTTCTTGTTTTTCTCCCTTTGAAAGATGTGTTACTTTTCATATAATTCCTCTTCTTGCTCTATCTTCCCTCTCCTCATGAGTATACAGTACACACATTGCCTTATTTTCATCCCTTGATCTCATTTCTCTTCGTTCACCTTATGTTATCATCGCTTACAAAACTCACACATTTTTATTCTTATTTATTTTTTCACTCGATAACGTATTTTCCATTCATTTCTCCTCCTTTCTTTTCTCAGACATGTACTCCATTAACAACATTCTTTTCTTTCTCCCTGAACTCACATCTCGTTCATTTTATGTAGTAGTTGTTGGGTAAATTCTCACATATTAATGTTTTTTTTTTCTTTGAAAGACATTCTTCTCATACATTCTCTCTGTCCTCCCTCCCTTCCTCTCCAGCTATGCACCCCACACGTCACAATATTTTCTCTTCCCCCAAGTTCACTCTCCGCTTATCTCAGGTTGTCGTCGTTCGCTAAACTCACATATTTCATTTAGTTTTTCCTTTGAAACATGCACTTTTCGCACATTTCCTCTGTCCTGCCTTTCTTTCCTTCCACAACCATGCATGTACTCCACACATCACATTACTTTCCTCCCGTAGCTTCACTCTTCCTTAGCCATCTCATGTTTGCCTTGCCACCCTCCAGCCTCTCTTCCCCCCTGACGCTACACTGCGACTTTAACCTCCATTTACCTGCAGGAGCGCCCACGCGGGAGAGGGAACGGGGGCTACTTCTCTTCTCTCCCTCCCGCCATTCCTTTCCTTTCCACTCTCACACCTGGCAATTAGACTCTGGGGGCTCAGTTTTACTGGTCTCATATTCTCATCAACGATAACTTTCATAAGTATTTTTTAGACCTATGCTTCGTCTCTATATAACGAAATTTTGGTGATAGTGTGTTCGCAATTTTTTAACGTTTAACTTGCAGCGTAAAGACGAACGGTATCTTCACGATGTTAGTATTTGTATATTCATCGTTGTATCAGTCTATTATTTTCTTCGTAAACATTAGTATTGTAAAATGTCTTACAATCTGTTTCTAAAGGTGATAATTTTCACAGGAAATTCATCCAAGGTACAGATTATTTGCTGTATATATAACGAAGATACAAAAATATTTTTACATTATACTGAGGAACTTTTCCAATATGCTTTCCCTCTGCGCACCAAAAGTTCTTGATCAGAGTTGTCTATCTATAAATTAAAAGAATACAACGTTTTCAAGGTTTTCATGTTTCCATAAAAAAAAAAAACTGAGTAATTCTTTTTCAGTGCCGGGAAATAAAATAAAAAACTAGGGAAATAAATTCCTGACTTTGCCATTGAGTTAAAAAATACTCCCACTAATTTCGTTTCCACTTTTCTTGCTCAAACCTTCGATTCCAAAGAGAATTTTTCTTGAGCGTCAATGAGTTTATAAAAACAACTTCACTTCTTATATGCAGTCATATCGTCACTTTGTTTCTGTACATTTTTTACTGAGAATTTTTGTATAAAACATATTTCACTAACAAATAAATCATAGTAAAAAGTCTGTCTGTCGGTTTCTCTCTCTCTCTCTCTCTCTCTCTCTCTCTCTCTCTCTCTCTCTCTCTCTCTCTCTCTCTCTCTCTCTCTCTCTCTCTCTCTCTCTCTCAACATTTCTAGTTTTCAATTAGACGCCCTTGTCTGCTGTATCTAAAGTGGATACATCAGTCAAATGTCATGTGCTGCTCACCACACTGTTACACCAGGCCCGTCACCACCACCACTTAACACGTCAGCAACTATTAGATGTTTAGCTTCCGACTGGGAAAAAAAAAAGCTTCGCTGCACTTATCATTAAAACCTTGTGCAGAGCAAGATGAAAAAAAAATTTCTAGTAAATAAATTTTCAGTTGTTGCGAGCATTTCCGTAGTTTAAAAAAAAAATGGAAGTAAGAAAAGCAAAGCCACTCACTGTGTGCTAAAACACTGGCGTGGATTCTAGGTTAAAATTCTTAAACGTGTTCCAGGGGTGAGCCAAGGTTTGTTCCTAAGAGTTAAAAGGTCGAAAGTCCGCAACCTGAACACTGCCCGGTGATCCACATGCACTCGCCGTTTGTCAGGTGTTATCGTAGAAATTTCCTTCGCCTTACTCATCCATCAAAAAAATTTGTGCAGGTCCCGTCCTTTCCCGCCACACTCAAGCTTCGACTAAACTCTAGCTCACACACTCATTCTACCACAACATTCCCTCTTCATTCTCCCGTTCCCCTCACACCTCCTCCTACTTCTCCTCTTCCTCTTCTTCCTCTAGCTCACAACCATCTTCATTTTTATTCAACTTCACCCTCTTCTCTGCTCCCTCTCTATATTTTTCCCCTCACATGCCACTCACCCTCCCCTCACGCATTTTTCCATGAACCTCCCCCTCTCTTCCCTTGTCTCTTTATTTGTTCAACCCTGCATTTTTCCTCTTTTCTCTTACGCCAGGTAATGTTATTCATAATGGATCAAGAACCAACGCAGTGTTTATTAATGAGATTCTTACGTACTATGGGAAGATTTTTAATCTTTATGAAATATTAAATAATCTCATGTGTGGAGAAGGTAATATGTTATAATGCCAAACTAAATCTATATATCTTTTGTGGGAAAAAAAAAAAAAAAATATATATATATATATATATATATATATATATATATATATATATATATATATATATATATATATATATATATATATATATATATATATATATATATATATATATATATAAAAAAAAATATATATATATATATATATATATATATATATATATATATATATATATATATATATATATATATATATATATATATATATATATATATATATATATATATATATATATATATATATATATATATATATATATATATATATATATATATATATATATATATATATATATATATATATATATATATATATATATATATATATATATATATATATATATATATATATATATATATATATATATATATATAAATATATTGAAAAAATATATATATAAAATTATACTGTAAGTATATTATTATGATCACCATACTGGTGTAAACAATCCTTTGATAATAATTTCTATAAAATATTGCCAGTAAAGAGTATATGAAATATTCCTATGGAATCCTACTTTGAGCAAGTTCGTGTGTGTGTGTGTGTGTGTGTGTGTGTGTGTGTGTGTGTGTGTGTGTGTGTGTGTGTGTGTGTGTGTGTGTGTGTGTGTGTGTGTGTGTGTGTGTGTGTGTGTGTGTGTGTGTGTGTGTGTGTATGTGTATGTACGGGTACACTTGCGTCTATTTCGTGTTGCCTAAGATTACTTATGGCTCGCTTATACCATAAAAAAGGGTAAATAAACATATATTCCTTTGGCATGGAAGAAACTGTACACACCGCTCAAAGGAGGGAAAAAGTATGAGGGACATACCAATATTTGCCTTACTTTGAGGAGGACGAGTGATGAGTATTTTATACATCATAAATAAAGTGATTTGTTTCACAAGAAGAGTTCTTATGCAACAAAATGATGATAACTAAAACGACTATGATAGACATGATGACGATGACGGTGTTGATAACGACACTGATGGCAGTGGAGGCGGTGGCAATATTTGCAGTAAGACCGGCCCAAATTGCCTAGTTCACAGAGTTTGAATACGACTAATCATTGCTCAGCCTTAAGATCCAATCGTGGACGGGAACATTCGCAAGCGTTCAGCAAATACCTCCTTGGGGAGTGGTATGGTTCCAACACCCATTACGAATGTTTGGCCGCTGCTGGGCACCACTAGGCCATAGGTTTCCAATAAAAGGAACCACGTGAAATGCAATAACAACAACAATGTATCTGCGAATGTGAGAGCAACTTGAGGCGAAATTCCGCCATGTTCTTGCACCAAACACAAATGACGCGCTTTTGAGGTCTCGTCTCATAATTGTCTTGCCATGAAAGTGTTCTGATTCACAATTGAGTGTCTTAAATGGATTAATGAATTTCCTCCTTTTCTCACAAAATGGTGCTCCAACATTTTAAGGAATTATAAAGATATTAGATTTCTGATATACTGAAACTTAATTCTTCAAATCATTGCATGTAAGTTTTCTGGCTTTTTACGCTGCTCATGTACTGACAAAAATGCATCTTAGCCTTTCTTTGAACTTGACATTCTCGTTTCAAGAATTACATAAATTTCCAATGCGCAACGTTCTGTAGCTTTATTTTCATATTTCCACCATACTCACGCACTTCCACTCACACGCATCATATAATCATTACAATTCCTTTGTGTCTTGGATGCCTTCACGTCAAACGAGAGAGAGAGAGAGAGAGAGAGAGAGAGAGAGAGAGAGAGAGAGAGAGAGAGAGAGAGAGAGAGAGAGAGAGAGAGAGAGAGAGAGAGAGAGAGAGAGAGAGAGAGAGAGAGAGAGAGAGAGAGAGAGAGAGAGAGGAGAGAGAGAGAGAGAGAGAGAGAGAGAGAGAGAGAGAGAGAGAGAGAGAGAGAGAGAGAGAGAGAGAGAGAGAGAGAGAGAGAGAGAGAGAGAGAGAGAGAGAGAGAGAGAGAGAGAGAGAGAGAGAGAGAGAGAGAGAGAGAGAGAGAGAGAGAGAGAGAGAGAGAGAGAGAGAGAGAGAGAGAGAGAGAGAGAGAGAGAGAGAGAGAGAGAGAGAGAGAGAGAGAGAGAGAGAGAGAGAGAGAGAGAGAGAGAGAGAGAGAGAGAGAGAGAGAGAGAGAGAGAGAGAGAGAGAGAGAGAGAGAGAGAGAACAGTGAATTTCAAGAGATTACTCTACGCATTGCATTCAAGCCATTACGTGTCAGACCTCAATGCAATCTCTTTTCCTTACATTTAAGATATATCTTTTACATTTCACTTACAATCTTACATCAGTATTTTAGCGACGGCAATTACTTGTACGTATGTTAAATATTCGAACACAACCACTGCCCATTTGTCCATTCCAGGCTCTCCTTTCTTCTGCTTCCTGATAAGCATTACTAGTGGGTAATGATGTTAGGGCCACATTACATATTAATGCCTGACTCGCGAGAGCTCAGTAAATTCAAACACAACTGTTGACTGAAACAAGTGACCTGGACCGCGAATTCCACACGAGTATTTACAGTGTGTCTAAGGACGTGCTGAGTTCAGGCGACAGAAGGGTCGAGTGCACACTGAACTTGAGTCTGAAGTCTTGTTGGGAAATCAGAATAGTTAACAAAGTGTTTACCAAAGGAGGCGCGAGAGGTATTGTGTGGGTTTACTCCTCATGTGTTGCTGAAAAGTAGAGTAGTTACCCTGTGTAGGATCACTAGTTGCCTTGTACAGGCCATCTAGCTGCCTTGTGTAGGTAAAATTCGTTTTTATTAGCTTAATAGCTGCCTTATGTAAGTTAAAATGTCCTGTGTAAGTTAATTAGCCACCTGCTTTGTTTTCCATTCCCTTTTTTTTCCTTTTCTCATTTCAAAGTTTATATTACCGCACACACACACACACACACACACACACACACACACACACACACACACACACACACACACACACACACACACACACGTGAACACTTTATTTAGAGCAAAAAAAAAAATAGTAAACAAAAAAACAAGAGGAGTTTCTAATGCCATACTTAGATTTTCTTTACGCTGTTTTACTAATGGAACGAATATACGTGATCACTTGACATTCGCAAAACTTTAGACCCGATTTTTATTAATCCTGCCGATGGAATAATAATCATAAATGAATGTAGTAAAAAAAAAAGCTAACGTACGTTACACTCGAGCAGGTCCGCTTTAACTCCCAAGTGAAATATCGTATGTTGGAGTCGGAAATATTTAATGCATTCTGTAAACATTCTATCGTTAACTCCTGTACAATGTTTACTCTGCGTAGTGAATTGTAGTCAAGTATAGGTATTTCAACTTCAAACTTACCCATGAGGGTCGATCTAAACATGTTTCCTGTTGAAGCTTTCCTAACACTGAATGTAAGGTTTACATGGCATCACGCTCCCAATATGTCTCATTAGTCTCACACGCCACTCCTGCGATGACATTTCTGGCGCGTAACAGACACGTCGCAATTATTCCCGTGAAGGCAATGGAAAATACTCTTTGTCTACTTTTTAGGCGATCAGTCACACCTTCTCACCTTCAGATAGTGACGTGACGCGTGATGTCATGTCACTGAAGGGATGGATCAATAAAGTGGTTAAAAAAATTGTCCTGTATCCTCCTATACCTCAAAACTGAATATACTCGTATACACACATCACGTGAAATCAACAAAATGACAACTGCCTGCAGCTTTCTCCGCGCCAGGGGACTGGAGAAATTGATCGACTAATTGTATGACATTTACTTCATCGAGCTCGCTAAAGTTGCACTTCTCCAACACTTGCGTCCATATAGAGGGTGACTGTTCAGTTTGACCTTTTCCACGGTTATGCCATCATCACTCCATTAGGCTTAAAACGCTGCAGCAAAACGCGGCAGTAACACTCGGAATGACTCAGCCCGGTGGTGTCGTGATCCAGGTTTTCGGCTTTGCGATTTTAATTGCTGCTCTCTCTCTCTCTCTCTCTCTCTCTCTCTCTCTCTCTCTCTTTCTCTCTCGTGTTCAAATATCTATGCATGTGTGGATAAATTAATCAGTTCATCAACCTATCCACCAGTCCTTGCATATCCATTCAGTCCTTCCATATCCATTCATTTCTGTATAAATAAAGATATTTTAATTAACAGTTAATCTGCATTATTTTTTTCATAACGTTAGGCATTCCCATCAAAGATCACTAGTTTTACTAGCCAGTGGTTCCTTTCCAAAATGATCTGCTTTCTGTTTATTCAACTAGTACAAGTTCCCTTTACTAGTAGCAGTACGTTACTTGAGCTTAGGTGAGTGCCTGCGATATCTGATAGTGAGTAATTACATTGATGTCAAGAACTGAAAAATATGAAGATTACATCTACTCCAAAAGCGGAATGGTATTAAACCCAAATTGAATGAATATTTAATTAATCTGTCAGTCAGCGTGGTAGACCTTTTATTGGAAGGTGATATTAACACGAGTGAACTGACTATTACATGAAAAAATCTCTGCATTATTTAGAAGGGGATAACAAATGGGAAATAACTCCCAGAACTCAGAGAACGTCTTGCGCTTCTCATTAAGAGCACAGCAGGACGCTGTGCTGATTATTGTATACTGGTCATGTCCATGAATACAACTGGAATCAGTTCAAAATGAAAATGTAACATTCCTCCAAAAGCTTACATTTTATTTTACTTATAAAATGAAACACAGAGATTTACGTATAACAAAAAGTAAGTCTTTCATTCAATTCTTCCACGCGTGACTTTAAATTTGTAAAAGTTACGGCACCTCCCAGTTCAGGCTTGAACTTTACAATTTAATTCCGTCTATTCTGGAATTTCATCCGGCATACGTAATTCTGCCAACCTCTCTTGCTTCAGGAAAAGAACTTGAACTATTCAACAAAGCAAATGATGAGGGAATTTGGTAACACTGTTCATACAGCTCGCGGCAACTCTTCTTCGCCAGGAATCGTTTCCTTTACGAATACGTCAAACACTTAAATTGCCGAGGTGTATCACAGCAAAGAACGGATGAACTTCCTCTTAGATCACTGATTAACGAATAATCTCAAGAAAGAATGTAGAAGAAAGAATAAAGAAGCTGCATAAATCGCCTCATGCTTAATTCACTTAGCATCACTGACCCTGAAAGCCTCTGTCTTATCTGTTTTATCAAGTAAGGCTGTGGTATTTGTAGGCAATGAATGATGTCTGAGCTAGGCCAGAGATGCCTAGAGCTGGTGTCAAACATGGATACCTATATTCAATTATTTTATCAAGATCCTTTATAATTCGGTTTTAACAGACTGATTACTGTCTATCCCACATATCTATCACTATTTGCTAATCGATTTCGTGTTAGATTTTCTTTCAAATTTAATTTCATCAAGATTCTAATCCTATCATGATTAATAAGGCGATGGCGTCTGATAATATTGCACTATTTTAGATTATTTATACCACTCGCATTCCTGTAACAGATTCCCACACTATACGTAACCTTGATAATTGCAGGTATGAAAATCTAATCTTCTGTGGAAAGGAATATTACTCATCCTTTATATAGTTTTAGTAATTCTTCTTTGTACTGATTCAAAAGTCCTTTTCCCTATTGTTATATGAAGACTAGAGCGTGCAGTGTAGTGTTACGAACAATGACGAAGAGTATAATTATGTTGTTACTTCGAGATTTCTAGCTTTAATATCTCTAAAGTTTAATGTAATATACCATTATGTTAATTCTTTACCTGTTTAAATTGTTTTCTCTGATGGAAATCTCAGCTAACTGTAGCAGCTCGATCTTCATCACTCTCTGATACCGTATTTGTGTTGATTTATTTATTTATTTTTCTACCAGCGCTCAGCACTTTGTATACAAGGATATTAATTGTGTTTGTCTTCTGTATGTCTCTTAATTTCGCTACGTCTGTGTGGAAGGTAGATACATCATGATCCGACTTGTTTAACCTGCCCATCTACGTGTCGTCTCCAAATTTACTACCATTTGTACCAACTCCATTATATAAAACCATTAACATACATTAAAGATAATAAGGGTTTTAAAGCTAATCCTTGTGGCACCTCACTAATTACTTGTCCTCATTGGTATTTGATCCATTAGTTGTAACTCCTTCTTGCCTTTCGCTTAGCCATGCTCAAACTTTCACATGTATTTCGTGAGCCGTAATCTTCTGCGCTGGTAAGACATGAAGTATATCTTGAAACACAGCATATAGGGCTCACGAAAACTGGTAAGAGAATACTACGGTTGTCTCTCAGTTTGTTTTCTGGGTGTTTTTTTAGAAGCTGTGGATACTGTTTCATATTTTGTGTAACAGAAAATCCACAGCAAATTTCTCTCCTATACACAGTAAGCACTTCCTTTCGTTATACATTCTTTTATCTGAAATTCGTATAGAAGAAGAGAGAGAGAAAAAAAAAACCTGTTCTTTACAGACACCACAAGTTCCGGCAGTGCTTCTACGCCACTCTGTCTCTTGATCACGCCTCGGGGAAGTCCCACCGCGACAGGTCCAGCTTAATTAGGTGAGGTAAGAATTATTAACACAGAGGGGAAGCTGGAAAAGAATACCTAGATACCAGAAGCTTACTTCAGAATATTTGGGGAACAGATTGAAATACGATGTTATGGACGTATTTCCAAGAACGAAATTAAATCCCACATAAAATCATGAAGCATGATCACTTTCTCCATTTACTTTTGTTAGTATTTATTCATTTATTTTTTTTTCCATAAACCAACACAATCACGAATTTTCTTTTTAACTAATTTAGTCGTGAAAGAAAATGTATCTTCAGTACTTGTTAGTCTGACCAGGTAATGAACCTTTGAACGCAGACACACACACACACACGGAGGGATAGGAAGTTACCTCAATACATTACAACTTAACAAAAAATATAGGTACAAAAATTAAACGACGATTAAGACTCGCTTCACACAACCTGTTTATTATTACTTTTTTGTAACTGTTTGGTAAGATGTTAGGAAAAGATCTCTTTTCAGGAAGGCTTCTTTTTCGCTCGCTTTTCTTTTTCTCTGCATGTCTCCTCTACAACAGTGCAGAAGAAAAGTGACAGCAGCACTTTACCCTGGCAAAGATGACCCCCCTGGCAAAGATGACCCCCTTCGTGTGAAGTGAGAGAGAGAGAGAGAGAGAGAGAGAGAGAGAGAGAGAGAGAGAGAGAGAGAGAGAGAGAGAGAGAGAGAGAGAGAGAGAGAGAGAGAGAGAGAGAGAGAGAGAGAGAGAGAGAGAGAGAGAGAGAGAGAGAGAGAGAGAGAGAGAGAGAGAGAGAGAGAGAGAGAGAGAGAGAGAGAGAGAGAGAGAGAGAGAGAGAGAGAGAGAGAGAGAGAGAGAGAGAGAGAGAGAGAGAGAGAGAGAGAGAGAGAGAGAGAGAGAGAGAGAGAGAGAGAGAGAGAGAGAGAGAGAGAGAGAGAGAGAGAGAGAGAGAGAGAGAGAGAGAGAGAGAGAGAGAGAGAGAGAGAGAGAGAGAGAGAGAGAGAGAGAGAGAGAGAGAGAGAGAGAGAGAGAGAGAGAGAGAGAGAGAGAGGGTGGGATCGAGGCGCTGACCACGCCACGTCCAGTCCTCCAGGGCTGCCAGGGAGCAGCTCTTCCCTCGCTTTTCCTTCAGGGGCAGCTTCTTCTTCAGCAGATGTGCCATACTATACACGGCGGAGGCTTCGCCGCACGGGTGCGTGTATCGCAGTAGTTCAGATGCCAACCATAGCAACTTCCGCATATCTGGCATCTCTTCGTAGATCTCGTGGGTGCCAACCTTCCGTGCGAGGCCGAGGTCGATGACGGTCGCTTTGGGGACATCATTCTCCACCTGGACCCATTCGTTGTTTCCTTTAATATCGTTATGAGCGAAGCCTCTCTCCAGCATGTTCTGCAGTATCCGCGCGATCTGCAGGAACTCGCTGTAGGTGTCGGCCAAGGAGGGCTTCGTCTCAAAGAACTGGTCCGCGGTAGTGCCGCCAAAATGAGTAAGAATTTTTCGCGTGTGTACGCAGACGCCGACCAGGTCCTGCACGCCGGGGAGCTGCAGATCGTAGAGGTTGATGGCCTCAGTGACGAGTTCTTGGAATCCGTCTTCGAAGAACGTTTTGACGACCAGTGCCTTTTGAGTGTTGGGATCCACGACTTTGTGGCACGATCCGTAGGTGCCACAACCCAGACTCTGCAGCCTCGCGCTGCTCATGTCTTCTATGCTGCGTCTGGCGAGGAGAGTAACGCTGTGCCTGCGTCTCTTCTGTGGAGAGTCTCCTGTCGCTGCTGTGTGGCTTCGTGTTTTTGTCCAAAGGAGAGTGTTGTTGAGCTTCGGGACTGGACGGTTGCTTTTTGCTTTCCTCCTGTGTGACTGTCTGGGATTCTGGTTCGACAAGAGACTCCAAGTGTTGAGTCACAGTGGTTACGAAAGGAAGAGACGAACTTTTTACTTCGTCATCAGCAATATCCTTTAGATACATTTCGGCGGACAGAAAAGGAGAGTAAGAGCTCTCCACATCACTCTGCACCCTCTGCCGCTTAGCAGAGCAAGGCGAGAATTCAGCTGCTTGTCTTCTTCTCTTAGCGTTTGGCATATACTCACATTCCTTATTGCCTGAATGTCTGCCAGTATACCTGAGCGTCTAACAAACAGAGGGAGATTCCTTGCCTCTTGGCGGAGGGCAAAGATTTCGGCACAGTCAATGCAACTGTTGGTATTTTCCTTTTGTAATATGATGTTTTTGTGTCAATGTTACTCCTGTCTCTCTGAACCCGAGACTCGCCGTGACGGGACGTTGAACAACTCCTCAGCCTCTTTGTTGAAGTCGGGGATGAGTCAGCCTGCGGAATCCATTAACGTCTGGTCTTGCTGCGTTGGTTTCGTTTCTTTGTTCATCAAAATCAATCCTCCGATTTTTAGTCACGGAAGGACATTCATCATCGCCTTGCGAGGATGGAACCATTTTGTGTTTGTGTGCTTTATGTGCCTGTCGCTCTATTGCTTCTGAGTGCGTGCTCCTTTTGGAGGGAGTCACGTTGATCTTACCGAATGACAGGATTGCAGGAGGTACACTCACTACATATCTAACATGAAGTGAACGACAGGTCTTCATCTCCCCTATGTGTCATCCACCAATCAGCGGTGAGGTGATAAACTAACTGTAAGCTCTCACTCCAAGCAATCCTTGCAGGGCCCCCCACCCCCACTCTCTCTCTCTCTCTCTCTTCCCGCTACGACGTAGATTCTCTGTTTGTGCGGGGCCCGTCTTGTGCTAAAATCTCTCTTCAGTTTCATGAGGAAAAGAGGACAAGAATTACCATAATATTGGTACAAGAACGACAAAACTGACCTAAAGGATGTCGGTGAAGCGATATGATGAGAAAAAAATGGATGAAGGGCAACAACAGAAAAGGAAGGCAAGGAAAAGGATGACTGAAGAAGACGGTGACAGGGGAAGTGATGACGGGAGAGTGCCGGGGAATGACACTTGCTCGTAACCTAATGCTAACGTCCTTGGGGCCTCCTCTCATACAACTTCCGTCATCTTTCACGCCGTCTTGATTGGTGTTTTCTTGGCACGGCTTCTGTAAATATTGAGAGAATCGTCTCTTCTATTACATCCCCATCTCATCCATATAATCGATATGCCAATGTAAGCTCGGAGAACCATCCACTCTTTCCGAAGTATTGTTGTGGAAATGACAAGTTCCTGCTATAATGGAAAGCTGTGCGTGTGCTGCAGGAATAGTGAAAGGAAGGAGGAACAACGAGAGTGGTTCATGTGAGATGCGATGAGATGGTGTAAGGATAGGTGACAAAGCCGGCGTGAGATGATGTTTAGATTTTATAATTAATGAAGGCGTCTTGATTATCGGGTTTCGGTTGAATATAAAAGAAACAGGACAAAAAAGAGATGTTGACTGTTTGATTAATTCGCATTCGGTCTTTTTTTATATAAATTTATCTTACTACTACTACAACTACTACTACTACAACTACTACTACTACTACTACTGCTACTACTACTACTAGGCTGACTTGGATAGGATGAAAGAATGGACAGATAGATGGCTAATGCAGTTCAATATTAACAAGGTCAGGGTGCTGAGCATGGGTAGAGGTAATCCAAACAATAGGTACACAATAGATAACGTGGCACTAGGAAGTTCCAAGTATGAGAAAGATTTAGGAGTCATAGTTAACTCTGATCTCGTACAAGGAAGCAATGTATTGAAGCCAGAAATAAGGCGAATAGAGTATCAGGTTTCATCTTTAGAAGTGTTAAAAGCAGGAGTCCCGAAGTAATACTAAAATTATACTTGGCGCTGGTCAGGCCACATCTTAACTATGCGGTACAATTCTGGTCCCCACATTACAGGAAGGACATAGCTCAATTGGAGTCAGTGCAAAGGAGGATGACTAAAAGGATGCAGGGAATGAGGATATTCCTATGAAGAGAGACTGAAAAACTTAGTCTGCATTCCTTAGAGAGACGTAGGTTAAGAGGAGACTTGATAGAAGTATTTAAGTGGTATAAGGGTGTTAAAAAAGGGGACATGAATGAAGTTCTTAGGATCAGTAGCGGGGACAGAACCAGAAATAATGGGTTTAAACTTGAAAAATTCAGGTTTAGGAAGGAAATAGGGAGGAACTGGTTTTCAAACAGATTGGCTGATGAGTGGAACAGTCTCAGTGGGCATGTAGTCAGGGCTGAGTCAATAGGGAGCTTTAAAAGGTTAGATAAATTCATGGATGGGGAAAATAGATGGAATTAGGTAGATTAAGCACACTGGGACTGCCTCGTATAGGCCTGGCGGCCTCTTGCAGCTTCCCTCCTTTCTTATGTTCTATGTTCTTATGTACTACTACCACTACTACTACTACCACTACTACTACTACTATCACTATCATCATCATTATCATTACCATCATTACTATCTATATCATTATAATTTTATCCTTATTATTATTATTATTATTATTATTATTATTATTATTATTATTATTATTATTATTATTATTATTATTATTATTATTATTATTATTATTATCATTATTGTTGTGGTTGCAATGCCACCTGCACCTGCAGGCGATATGTAAGCAGAATTCATGTTTACGTGAAATAAAACGACAAACAATAAATCCCGAAACAAAATCAAAATGGCTCGCTAAATTCCTTTTCTTCTGAGCTTTGGTGATTTCACATTTATGATAAAACCTAAGTAGAACAGAAAGCACTGCATAATTCCCTTACCTGTTCCTGCATCCGAAGAAGAGTAAAGTACGAAAATAAATGAAGGAGAGGAACGCACCTCTGCTTCGACCGCCGTGAACACCAAGCAAGGTTTTTTTCTTTCTCCCTCTGCGACACAGTAAATACATTAAGTGACAAACACAATACCACAAATCATGAGAGTCCAAAAGACGCGCGCTCGTACATACACATAAACATACATACACACACACACACACACACACACACACACACACACACACACACACACACACACACACACACACACACACACACACACACACACACACACACACATATTATCATTACTACTTCTATCATTACTACTACTACTACTACTACTACTACTACTACTACTACTACTACTACTACTACTACTACTACTACTACTACTTTTACTACTACTACAACAACAACAACAACATCAACTACTACTACTGCTACTCATTATTATCATTAACGTTACTCATGGTTGTGACAAAGAAATTTCCAGAGCCCTTTATGAATAATAGAGCTCTTGTGCCTCTCAGAAAACGAAGTCTCGCAAATATGCCTTAGCTTTACTGCTCTCCCCTCTAAGGAAATGGTGAATGATGTGAGGGGCGATGAGTGTCCTGCCTCGCTAGAAAGGGGAAGCGGACCAGTCAGTGTGACAGGGAAGCGTTACCCTTGAGTTTACATCACAAACAGATGGCAAGATATTCAGTAGGATGAACATATACGTGCTGATAATCACTTGTAGATGGAAGGGTGCCGTAGTACTCGACGGCAGGCAAGACCAAGGGACAATGCGCATGAGAGGTGGATGGCAGCGCTCGAACAGTTTTGAGAATGTCTATCAGCAAGGCGGTCGATGGCGTGTGTGTATGTGTGTTCGAGAGAGAGAGAGAGAGAGAGAGAGAGAGAGAGAGAGAGAGAGAGAGAGAGAGAGAGAGAGAGAGTGTTTGCTGGTTGCCTTGTCCTTGCCATCGTTCTCAGGAGTGTACTGGTGGAACGCAGCATACGGCAGGGGGTACTTCAGGTGTCGGCAATCTTGTTAGCAGAACAAATATTCCAGTGGGAGTTTCAGTACAAACTGGGATAATTTTTTAAGCCTGCACGATAATAGCAGCAAATAAACGGTGAGATAACGTCATCTGGCTCTGATGAGGTTCCAAAATCGTATATGTTCAAAATTTTTATGATTGTTGGATTACTTTACACAAAATAAACATTTGTTACTCCCTTCCTACTCTTCTTAGGGTTCCTCAGTAAATGTAATATATCAAATCATGAAATGATAATGCCTGCATAATTTGAAACATAAAAATTGTAAATATTTACCACATGTTCATAGTAAAGTGTTTCTAGAAGACATTGAGTGGTTACAGGGCATTATCTACATGCGCTTAAATACCAAATTCATAAACATTTAAAACAGTTTCATGGGACTGTCTCTCTACAGTACAAACCACCACTTTCCCGACCCTTCCCGTGATGTACAAAATTTTAACACGTTACTAAAAGTCCCACGTGGACAAACTCTAAATAGGAATTAGTTTTCTGGAAAGTTATGCGAATATTTTCTTTTCTGCACCAAACACTTCCTTTACAATTTCCTTCGTGCAAACACCTTTCAAACAGCATCAGAAAAGCACTTCCAGCACCTCAGTTTTCAAACACTTTCCCGCAGGCATAAAATCATTCACTTTATTATAATACAAGAGAGAGAGAGAGAGAGAGAGAGAGAGAGAGAGAGAGAGAGAGAGAGAGAGAGAGAGAGAGAGAGAGAGAGAGAGAGAGAGAGAGAGAGAGAGAGAGAGAGAGAGAGAGAGAGAATTATCCGGACAAAGGAGTTTGAATCAGGTTTTATAAGACTTTCTCTTTACTTAATATTTGTAGTTACATCATGAATTACACGATCTTGTTACAAGTGAAATTGCGGCTTTCATTAAGACATTTACCACAAAGCAGCCTATGTCAGTTTTTCAGTGGAACCATGAGTGCTTTGGGGTCCGAGGGATCTCCAAGCGCAAGGGTTCGAATCCTGTCCACGGTCTGAGTGTAGGTTGGGCTTCCTCACTCGGGGCAACGGTTTCCTAGCGGGTAGGCTTTGAGATAGGAGGCACCCTCAAAAAGTATCTCCTTTAGCCCATAAATTCCTGTGAAAATCCCATAAAAAGCCCATAAAAAATAGAAAAAATAAGACTGGAAATTTTGGAGTGGCCATGCTGAACGGTCACTTAATGGCAATTTTTTTTTCCATGAATGATGGTTTTGTTCAATGCCTCAAAAACTCAATTTCTACAACTATCTACTCGACATAACCTTCCAGACAACTATCCTCTCTTCTTCAATAACACTCAACTTCCCCTCTCCTCTACATTAAACACACTCGGTCTATCCTTCACTAAAAATCTAAACTGGAAATTTCACATCTCTACTCTTGCTAAATCAGCTTCCAAGAAGTTAGGTGTCCTGTGGCGTCTTCGTCCATTTTTCTCTCCTCCCAGCTGCTTGCTCTGTACAGGGGCCTTATCCGCCCGTGTATGGAGTATGGCTCTCATGTCTGGGGGGGATCCACACACACAGCTTTACTAAACAAGGTGGAATCTAAAGCTTTTCGTCTTATCAACTCTTCTCCTCTAACTGACTGTCTTGATTCTTTAAGTCACCGCCGCAATGTTGCATCTTTATCTGTCTTCTACCGCTGTTTTCATGCTGTCTGCTCTTCTGAACTTGCTAACTGCATGCCTTCCCCTCCTGCGGCCTCGCTGCACAAGACTCTCTACTTCTTCTCATCCCTATTCTGTCCATCTTCCTAATGCAAGAGTTAACCAGTATCTTCACTCCTTCATTCCCTACACTGGTAAACTCTGGAACTCTCTACCTGTGTCTGTATTTCCACCTGCCTATGACTTAAACTCTTTCAAAAGAGGAGTGTCAAGACACCTCTTACGTTAACTGGACCCTCCTTTTAGATTTTTTGTTTTTCTTTCTCCTACTTTCCTCTTAACAGGGCCTGGCAACCAGCGGATTTTTTTTTTCCAACACTTTGTTTTCCCTTGGCCAGTGCCCTTGTAATGTAAAAAAAAAAAAAAAAAAATTCCTTTGATTATTACACCAATTCCTCACAAAAACAATTTAGAATTCCAAGTAACCTGCACTAAATCCTGCTAAATGAAAACACGAATCTTACTAATCTAACCTAACCTAACCTAACCTAATCAATCTAAATACAGTATTGGTTGATTCACATGTAGTTTGAACTGGTGTGGCATACAACATGTAATTTCCAAAATATCTCACAATGTAAATAAATTGTTAATCTCTGCACTAGGATACCGAAAGAAAGGAATATTAGAATACATAATACTATATCTAAGCCAATAACCAGCAATGAGATACAAACTGTTACACAACCCTTTTGAATACATAACTTTTTGTACTGTGACTACCTACCCCCCTCTTTCTCAGTACTGGTTGAATTCTACCTAATTAATGGAATGTGAATCAGGTATCAGTTCAGTTGTCTATATTGTGGAGATTCGGTATAGAAATTTTCCTTATCTAAGCCAGGCAGGACAGGGCGCTATTAGCCTCACGGACACTGTTGATATTAGCTGCTTTGGAAATTAATTATAAACATAATTATGTGTTATGATATAGTTATTATAAACATTAGTGTTGCTTCACGCTGGATGAATCCCTCCCAACAACAGGTTATGGCACGGGACACGCTGGATACAATGAGCTGGTACTGGTACTGAGACGTGCTTTATGAAGTATTACACTCACAGGTAACCAGTGGCTTCAAGTTACATTGCCATGAATAAAAATGTAGAATTAAGTGTTTAAGTTCTACTGTCATTGCATTTCTTCAGTTTTGTGAACTATTGAGATATAAATGTTCCATCTGACCATCCAGCCAGCATACATTCTCCATTTCAGCGCTTAAATGGAAGCATTGATCAAGTAATGTCTCGTGACAGGAAGATAAATCGGGATGTTGAGGCTCAACATGGTTTGCATGAGAGTGTGAGGAACAAACTAATGACCAAAGCGCGTAAACACACTGTCATGTCTGAAGTGTGGGCCGCTGTGCTGCTGGGCTGACGCGCCAATACAGCCTATCGCTTTCCTCGTTTCAGGTTGATTAATAGTCTCCTGCTCATTGGTCTTTCACTTGGAACCCTTCAGGCAGAATTGCGTGTTCTAATATAGTGCCTGCAAGATCATTGGAAGACCTCCAAGTTATCAATAATTTTACCGCCTCTTTTCCTAATGTTATTTCTGAAATTACTGAACGTCGAGTACTGCACTTACCACGACTAACAACCAGTCCTGAAAAAACATGACGAGTGGTGGTACAAGTTATCATCTTTGGTTTGCCTCTGAATAAGAGGAAAGTGAAGAACATCTTTTCAATATTTCTTATAACTTTTACCTGCACAGCTATGCTAGTGGATCAGTAAGCTTTACTGGAAGATTAATGAATGATATACATGATCAAAGACTAAGCCTTCGTGCATTGTATTAAGTGGTTATCGAAATAGTTATCATCCTTTGGTGAAACTCACACTGGCGTTACACAAAGACATTAAATCCGGGGATACTCTCAGTTGTTGCCTTATGGAGCGAGAATCTGCGCTGCTCGAGTCTGAAACTACACCAGGTGACCGCAAACTTGTATCACCAAGGGGAGGATAATCTTGCCTGCCACATTGAGCACAGTAATACCGCGATAGTTGTTACCACTCTTCTGGTAAGGAACAGCTCTCTCTCTGCGACGCTATATCTACACGAGACCTTACATCATATGACAATGGAACATGATTATAAATGTTTTACTTGTAATATAAATCATCTGGTTTTCATTACTGAGTCTTGGCCATACTCTTTTAGAGATTTTGCAGAAAATTTTGTTGTTACTTTCAACATATCTTTTGAGAGATTCTGGCACAAACCTTTAATCTCAAAACTATCCTCGTAAGGCTTCTATTCCTCTCTCTCTGCAACTTTATCTCAGATCACTGTTCTTCTAAATTTCCCTATTAACAGTAGTGTTTTTCTGGTTTTTGTCTTGTCACTCACTCTCTTCTTATCATTTATCAGTAATCTAATCCAAACTTTATGAAGTAACCACTCCTTTGCTGATGATACCACTTATCCATGTCTTTTCAGAGACGACCAAACCTTCAGGAAGTAAACAGATCTCGTAGAAAAGCCAGAAAACGTCTGACTTATGTTATTTCAAAAATTTCTGATTAGGGCAGTACAAACTTGATATTGTTAAATACCTCAAAACTCAATTCCTTAATCTATCAACTCGACACAGCCTTCTAGACAAGTGGCTCTTAAATTTTTTTTTTCGTGAGCGATCCTATTTGAAACATTTCAATCCTCAGCTACTCAGAGTAAAGTAAAGAGAAAGAAAAGTGTACAGTGATATATATATATATATATATATATATATATATATATATATATATATATATATATATATATATATATATATATATATATATATATATATATATATATATATATATATATATATATATATATATATATATATATATATATATATATATATATATATATATATATATATATATATATATATATATATATATATATATATATATATATATATTGTCCCCGAATTTTGACTAATTCTTTTGATTCGTTTATGGAGACTACAATTAAAGTGGGTCTTTTTTTTTTTTAATCTAATATTCATGTTTTTGCCTTTAGTAGTTCTCCCTTTTACATAAAATAAAATTATGATTATTAAAGAAAGAAGAGAGACGTTTAGTTCGGCAAGTAATCGTTCAAACACCTTTGACAGAATAGGAGTGATGGAAATTGGCCTAAACTCAAACAAAGCAAACTTCAAAAAGGCCCACCAGCTATGAGATTATGATGTGCCTGTGAGGACGTCCTTTAAGTGCTTATCATAATTCAGCTCTGCAGCCATATAAACTTGTTCAGCAATTGTACGAGCATGACAATAATTCTCCCAACAAATACCAGAACGTGTAGAGGACCACTGCTGATAAACAGTTTGCTTATTGCTAAGAGCCTCTCTACATTCTGCAGTAAACCATGCTTCATCTTTTGAATTCTTAAAACGTCCCCCTCCTAGGCACAAACACACACACACACACACACACACTCTCTCTCTCTCTCTCTCTCTCTCTCTCTCTCTTAGACACGCACCACACACAAAGAATATATATATATATATATATATATATATATATATATATATATATATATATATATATATATATATATATATATATATATATTTCTTCTGTCTGTGTGAGAGAGAGAGAGAGAGAGAGAGAGAGAGAGAGAGAGAGAGAGAGAGAGAGAGAGAGAGAGAGAGAGAGAGAGAGAGAGAGAGAGAGAGAGAGAGAGAGAGAGAGAGAGAGAGAGAGAGAGAGAGAGAGAGAGAGAGAGAGAGAGAGAGAGAGAGAGAGAGAGAGAGAGAGAGAGAGAGAGAGAGAGAGAGAGAGAGAGAGAGAGAGAGAGAGAGAGAGAGTATAAATTATGAATATCATATCCAGTCATATCCTACGGCATCCCATAAGGAGGTAATAACCATAAGTGCATGTAGCTTCCAGCATTTCTCCATGATTAAGGCAACAATTCCCACCACGAACACTTGCTGGCTCTTTACTCCTCTGTCATCTACCTCGCTTTTCACTTTTTAGCTACATCAATTACACAAAATGAATAAATACTCCCAAATGCTAAAGGCATAACAGTCCATTTTTCTTTTCACCAAAGTCATTGAACAACCTGGCAGAGAAACAGTGATACGAACTTTCCTTTATTGTAAATTCACACACACACACACACACACACACACACACACACACACACACACACACACACACACACACACACACACACACACACACACACACACACACACACACACACACACACACACACACACACACACACACACACACACACACACACACACACACACACACACACACAGCTAAATTATGAATATTGAATAGGATCATGTCTATGTTGCTGAGCTCCTCTTCTACTAAGCTAATGTACTCGTAGCTCTGGTCCATGTGTCGCGTTTCAATCAGCAGCGAGTGAGTGTCGTCTGTGGACTATACCTCAAACACTTCCTGGCAACAAGTGCAAACGCGAGGAAAACTGACTGGTGCACGCTAACTCTCGCTACTACGTCGAATACCTAATGCCCTTTTTTTTTCAGTAACTGCGTAGCATCCGCAGAAACACTTCACTTCTTTATTCTAATTTCCTGAGTTGTGTTCTGTTCTCAGCAACCTGCATCCCACCTTTATAACACAAGAGCTAAAGATATGTCGTTTTGAAATTGATAATTCACGGTATATACCATCTACTACTACTACTACTACTACTACTACTACTACTACTACTACTACTACTACTACTACTACTACTACTACTACTACTACTACTACTGTTGCTGCTGCTGCTACTACTACTACTACTACTACTACTACTACTACTACTGCTGCTGCTGCTACTACTACTGCTACTACTACTACTACTACTACTGCTACTACTACTACTACTACTGCTGCTGCTGCTGCTGCTGCTGCAACTACTACTACTACTACTACTACTACTACTACTAGCACTACTACTACTACTACTACTACTACTACTACTACTACTATTACTTTTACTATTGCAAGAACTACTAATCATAACAATAAAAATATTAATAATAATGATTATAATAATAATAATAATAATAATAATAATAATAATAATAATAATAATAATAATAATAATAATAATAACAATAATAATAGTAATAATGATAATAATAATGATAATGATGATGATAATAATGACAACAACAACAACAACAATAATAATGATAATAATAATAATAATAATAATAATAATAATAATAATAATAATAATAATAATAATAATAACAATAACAATGCATTTAACATAACGTTGTCTAATTAATTACAGTGACTTGTTTATTACTACTCCTCAAATAGAATTTATACAAAATGTCTTCTGATCTCAAATTTGCATCAGGTATTTCATTCACTACCAAATGTAGGGCAAACAACTTTCAGCCTCCGTCAAACTCAGACCAGAGCATCCTGAACCTAACCATGAGTTGCCCAAGCATAACCAATCATATTAAGCTCTTCTCAACTACACACGTCGCAAACTTGCAACTGGATTTGGCTTATGCACGCGACATTTGACAAAGCAAGTTAATGTTGCAGTTATATCGAAAGGAAAGGCAACACATCAAATTATTCAACAAATACTTCGTGATGAAACCAAAAGCTACGTCACTAAATCTCAATGCGGCTGCCTGTCCTTTCTCTCATTACCATAACCAGTCACAATAACTAATATTTACTGTTTTTCTCATGTCTGTATTACAATTTTCCTCTGATCATCTGACGGATAATTTTATGAAAAAGCAACTTCCTGAAGATTGCTTTAAGGTGATTCACCGCCTGCCCCCATGGTATTGCCTATAGAGAAAAGAAAAACGTCTGAAACTCACTTTTTACCCTATCATGTTGACACTACCCGGATAACTATCTCCTCTTCTGCTTTAATGGTATTCGGCTGACCCATCCTCCAGCTTGCATATTTTTACCTTAACCTTTACTAACTTTTGCATCTCATTTAACTTCTGAAAACAGTTTTCTAGCCGTTTCCAAGCGCCTCTGTCATTCCCCTCCTTGAACTCAAGCTCCGGCTTTATGCTGGGTTGCGGCGTGTGTCCGGTGTGACTCTCACCAGTTGGCCAGAAGCAAAATTTGTCCTTGAGTCGAAATCTAATCCGCGTTTTGCCAACGCAAGGAATTTTATTTTTAACAATGCAATCTCAAAGTTTAAAGCTCCCGATTCTCTCTCTCTCTCTCTCTCTCTCTCTGTGTGTGTGTGTGTGTGTGTGTGTGTGTGTGTGTGTGTGTGTGTGTGTGTTTGTTAGTGTGTGTGCGTGTTTCGCTAAAGCTGGCATTGTTGACGCCGACATAGGTAAACACGGTTAACGCGACTTGTGCTGTGCGTCATACTTTTTATTTCAGAGTAAATGAAGTCCTTTGATCTTCTGTTTGAAAGTGAAATTGTTTGATCACATACCTTATCCTAGCTTGTTTTCTACTTAATCTCTCTCTCTCTCTCTCTCTCTCTCTCTCTCTCTCTCTCTCTCTCTGTGTGTGTGTGTGTGTGTGTGTGTGTGTGTGTGTGTGTGTGTGTGTGTGTGTGTGTGTGTGTTTAACGATATAATCTTAGATCTGCTTGTTTACGAGTATTTATCAGTACTTCAGTCATGTCCATCTGAGCAAGAGCTAGAAAGCAGACGCATCATTGACACACACACACACACACACACACACACACACACACACACACACACAACTAGCACGCGGGTCTATAGAAGCCGACGTGGCGCCTTCCTTTCGCCATTTCGCAAAGTATTATTTGACTTAATTCTCGACAAACGAAAACCTGAAATTGGATTAGAGACTCAGATGAGGTTGGGATATTAAAGCGTTGGAAAAGAACGGTCTTCATTCTCTTCTGCCGTGGGGTCATCAAGAAGCTTCTCCTTCCTCAGGCCATTTCCTTCAGAGGCTTCGAAGGATTCTGAACGGATATATACGAATTTGCCCTGATTCTGTCTTACCTTAGGAAGGAACAAGTTTGGGGGAGAAAGGACGGAGAGCGAATGAAGCAAGATGGGACTGAGGAGGGACAGGAGGGTAGGAAGAGTCTAATAGGGACGCAAATGGAAAAGTACCAGCTAATTAATGGATAATGAAATCGCAGAAAAGAGTTTAATTAAAAGATAAAGATTGGAACGAGGAAAAATCTAAAATAAAAAAATGGTATGCGTGTAAAATCTAAGAGGAATGAAAGAATTTGATGTAGAGAATATTAAGGTGAATTTCACGAAACGAAAAAGACGTCATGATTTTGAGTGAATGCAATATCGTGGGAAAAAAAAGAAAAGAAAAGAAAATAAAAATAAAGTAAATGAAATGATGTAATTTTAAGTAGATGATTGCTATTTTGATAATCTCTTACAATTATTATCATTATTATTATTTTCATTATCATCACTATTATCATTATTATTATTATTATCATTATTATTATCATTATTATTATTTTTGTTATTATCATTATTATAATAATCATCATTATTATTATCATCATCATTGATACTACGTAGGCTTACTATCATCATCATCACCATCATCTTTACCACTACTAACAATATTTCTATCACAATTTTCATTATCATAATTTAGAAGAAAAGAAAATGAAGAGCTAGGAGACGTTTCCTTCTTCAAACAACAGAATCAGAGCGGAGACACCAAGTCATTAGCAAGACATCGGCCAATTCCACTTCTGTCGCCGGATATTCCAGAGGGCCGTAATGGCGTTAGGAGACTCTTGAGTGTAGGGCAACGCTCCAATATCACACGCTGTTCATGGAAGATAGAGTGCGATGGTAACGTGGCCTCAACGACACGCTGTCATTGCATCGCGGACCATTAAGTTACAGCATTTCCCCGCCGCCGCCCGTCGCGGCACGTCAGTACGGAGAAATATATTGTACCTCGTTTCCTGAAGCACTCCTCTCTCGCTCACGTTAGTTGTAAACAGAACAAGGATTTGCATTTGCATATTATTTTTCCTTAAGACTATAAAAGACCGCATATGAACTTTTGAGTTCGTGATAAAACTTTCAGTTATTGCGTGTTAACATGTATATAATTCTGTCTCAGGGATTCTTTTTTTAGTACGGGACTCAATTCATATCGACGTTTAGGTGAGTTTTGATTTTACGGTAAAAGTCTCAGTTATTGAGTCTCAGTTATTGAGTGGTAACTTTGAGACTTAATTTCTTCATTATGGAACTCATTAAATATCGATAAGATTCTGCTGGTTATTGATTCAGATTTTATGACTACATCGCTGAAAAAAAGATAAGTTATGCAGCACAGACATTTGGAAAATAATTATTTTTTTTTATATTTACTCTTCATAGAAAGGAATCTCGAAAAAAACCTTAATAACGTACAATTTTCAGTGGTCATATATTCAAGTAATAATTAATGAACCATTAGATGAGATAACACTGCGTCGAAACAGTGATCCATTCCGCCACGCCCAGTGTACCTAACAAGGACGAGGGTCTTGAGAGCTACTCCCTAGACTCGCCCATTACTTGACATGCTTTCCAAGTCACCGTGCCTCCCTTAGAGCCTAATCTCGGGGTGCAGGAATGCGCGGGGAGCAGCGTGGGAGGCGGGGAATCCGGTCCAGCTATTGATTGAACGCCCGCACGTGATGATGATGAAGTGACCTCACACGCATGGGCCTGGCGGCGGGAATCACTCATCCACCCCACGCCCTAAAACTCGCTGAATAACACCACCTGCACCACCCATACCCACACTACTTACTCCTCCCCCCTTCGCTATCCTATACAAAATACAAACGGTACTAGAAACATTTCTGATCATTACATGTTACAAAAAAAAAAAAAAAAAAAAAAAATCTCCAAATTAACATGTATAAATCGATCTTCGTTTGTATAACAAGTTATCACTAAAGATAACTAAAATCAGCGCTATAGGAAGCTGCACTGTACAAAATAAGTAAACAGACTAACAGATAAATAAGTGAAAATAACTAAAAACCAATTTCAATTATTAAACAAAAGTGGATGAACGAGTAAATTAATGACAAGATATTTTACATGACTTTCATACACATGGACGCTAACACCTAACCCCCCCAACCCCACACACATATTTCTCGATCAGTCAATAAATTTTACATCTAGCTTGAAGTTAGTGTTTCCTCCACAGGTGCCAAACGCGCCGCGAGTCTCACAAATCTGAGAGAACTCAGTATAGAACAACTACTCTCTACTCACGTGTCACATCAAATAAATGTTCTCCTGAAGGATAAAAATATGGATGATTTGTGTTAACGAGAGCAATGATGCCGACGCCTATTTTCATGACTTGCCCTTGTTCTGCATTCCATTTTCCAATGTGACGCGGCCTGCCTGTATCTTCCCGACCCGACGTCAGAGTGAGATCAAGCCTTGTCTCCAGCTTTGTCTGCAACTGTCCCTATACCCTAACCTCATCAACCAGATCCTAAGTTGGACGAACCTCTCCTGGAAGGTCACATTAAAGTTATATCATATTGATATACTACAATAGCTATACCAGTGTGTTTCCCAGCCACCAGTCGTACACAGAATCCAGAAGCCTAACCAGTAAATACATTATCCGTTCTAGTAACGGACAATAGTGGTCATGACGCTGATGACGATAATGACAACATGATGTGTTTCGATTCGGTGTCGCGGTAGAGTACCTTCACTTGCCGCAGTGCTCTGGTGCAGAACCGGAAGTGTCCATGGCATGTGCCGGCAGTAGATACCACTGTAAATGAGCACCCGGGTCAGCACAGCCTCTAAATAAACAAACCTAATTGTACATATTGCTATCTCTCTCTCTCTCTCTCTCTCTCTCTCTCTCTCTCTCTCTCTCTCTCTGTGTGTGTGTGTGTGTGTGTGTGTGTGTGTGTGTGTGTGTGTGTGTGTGTGTGTGTGTGTGTTTGTTTGTATGTCTGTCTGTTCTTAATATACTTACAGACAAACATATGGATTACAAAAAGCTTGATATACAATTATAAAAGATGATCGTAATTTGAAAACAAGATATTTCCGGAGTTTTCCCAAATTAACAAATACCACCACAACCTTCCACCACAATGAGTACTATTACAATATCACAGTGGTGTGCTACGCTGAACACGAAATTCACATTATTGAAGCTGGCGCTCGCCGCTCAGTCTAGAATAATTTCCACCTGCCTGACTTCCCCCTAACGATTCTCCAAATTGTTATTGTTGTCACCTTCACAAGCACAAGTGATTAGTGGAGCGGGTCGTGAATGGAAGCTTGGAACACGAAGGAAAAAAACAGTATAATTAAGAGGACGATAGATACTGATTAGTGTGCGGTTGATTATATAATGTTTGTGTACATCTATATCCGATGATGTTCACAGTGGACGGATATGGATACATCCATTTATGTATGCAGATTTATTTATAGTATTTACGCATGACCATTCTCAAGATAATTAGTGTTAACAAACAAAACGAGTGTGTACATGTGTTCTGTGTTTGACTCTGATGTGTATCCAAAGCTTATCCAGAGAACACATATTGGCGAACTGTCTCCCAAATAACGAAAAAAAAGGAAATAGTTTAATATCCTTCACTTCAGCACCAATAAAACTTGTAAAACAAACAATACCGACTATACAGAGGATGGTAATAGCCATTCTTCTCGTAAATTAACACCTTCATGATACAAGACCGCACTGCCAACAAATCTTATTAATTACTATTCGGTACTAAGTAGAATTATTAGCAATTTCTCTCCCTTTACAAGAATGTATATCAAACACACAAAAATGATCCACCAATGGCAAAAGTTATGTATATATATATATATATATATATATATATATATATATATATATATATATATATATATATATATATATATATATATATATATATATATATATAATGTGTATCTAGTGCTGTCGCAACTAACAAACTACATTCTCTCTCTCTCTCTCTCTCTCTCTCTCTCTCTCTCTCTCTCTCTCTCTCTCTCTCTCTCTCTCTCTCTCTCTCTCTAAGCAGCTTATTTATCAAGCTAGTCAGCCTGTATTGAGGAAAAAAAAGATGAATAAGAAGGATTCGCGTACCGCCCATCTTGCACCTCGGAACCTCCGCATTTGTCCAGCAAGTGAGCCAATTACCAGCGTGGCACCGAGCTTTTCACCTCTTTTTCAGCACCAACGTTCGCCCCACGTTATCAGCTAATGGTGAGTCCCGCGTGTGTGTGTGTGTGTGTGTGTGTGTGTGTGTGTGTGTGTGTGTGTGTGTGTGTGTGTGTGTGTGTGTGTGTATGTTGCTGCTGCTGTTGTTGTTTTGTCGTTACGGAGCAAGTGTGTGTGTGTGTGTGTGTGTGTGTGTGTGTGTGTGTGTGTGTGTGTGTGTGTGTTTCACTGTTTGATCTGCTGCAGTCTCTGACGAGACAACCAGACGTTACCCTACGGAACGAGCTCAGAGGTCATTATTTCCGATCTTCGGATAGGCCTGAGACCAGGCACACACCACACACCGGGACAACAAGGTCACAACTCCTCGATTTACATCCCGTACCTACTCACTGCTAGGTGAACAGGGGCTACACGTGAAAGGAGACACACCCAAATATCTCCACCCGGCCGGTGAATCGAACCCCGGTCCTCTGGCTTGTGAAGCCAGCGCTCTAACCAATGAGCCACCGTGTGTGTGTGTGTGTGTGTGTGTGTGTGTGTGTGTGTGTGTGTGTGTGTGTGTGTGTGTGTGTGTGTGTTTGTGTGTATGTGTGCCTGTGTAAGTGCATGCGAGCTTGATTTGAGAGAGAGAGAGAGAGAGAGAGAGAGAGAGAGAGAGAGAGAGAGAGAGAGAGAGAGAGAGAGAGAGGATACATTATAATGTATAGGAAATCTAGTGATTCTAGTGTTGCTAATGTAATGTTACTTATCGTCTTAAAATATCGTTAATAATCTCGGGTACATCACATTAGTAAGCAAAATAAATTTCTAATATATTTTTTATTATTATAACAATAAAATAAAAATTCTCTGCAAATAAGCATCACGAAACAGCACAGCCACAGCAAGGCCGCTGAACTTGCAGCAGAAACAAGCAAGCAACAACTTCCTGTCAGCTTCATTACCCTCAGTGAGAGAAGATTCTTAATACCAAGGCAAACTTCCAGCCGTAAAATGCACATTAGCTCACTGTTCCAGAATGCAACCGAGAAACACAAAGTAAGTCCCTTCTCACACGGGATGGTCACTCTCTGGTTACCCTCCGCCACACACCCTGCGACTCTTTCAGGTATCGATCGAAGGACTCACCACGCGACGCGCTCCCTTGTATCCACGGCAAAATGTTTCTCCGATGCACTTTAGGGTCGGCTGGCCAGGGAGAGGTTAGGTCGTAAATATGAAAGCCGGATTAATGTTAGAGTGACGGCCGAGCGGAGTGTGCCGGAGTTATGTTTGAAAATGCTTTACGCTTTTCTGATCCCTAAGACTGTAGTGATAAAGATGCCACAGTAGTTAATGAGAGAGAGAGAGAGAGAGAGAGAGAGAGAGAGAGCGAGAGAGAGTATAAAGAATGCAGAGTAGAGCCAAACTTTCAGTCTGAAAAGGTCACGGAGGAAAAAAAAAAAAAAAAGGAAATAGAAGAGAAAGGGAGTAACAAGGTCGCAGAATAAGAGATGCATACGTGCGGAAATGTGGCAAGGCGAATGATGGAAGATGAGAAGAGACAGATGTAAATTAGTATTGAGAGAGGGACATATGTGTGTTGTGATGCCGTGTGTAGTTGTTTACAGCAATAATGTTAGGGGGAGATGCGACGGTAGTTAATTAAGGAACAAAGGGTGGCACGAGAAATAAGTAGGGCGTAATGAATTAGGCTCCGGGAAGGGTGGAGTTGAGGGAAAGAAAAACAAACTAACATGAGGGAATGAATACAAATGTAGTGTGTGCCATACAAACAGACGGTTAACGGAGAAAAAGCAGAGAAAATAAAAGTAGATTAAAGGGAATAAGTTTAGACTGAATACATGGACGAAATATAGAGTGCAAGAAACTGATAGAGAAGAACAAAGTAAACCAAAAAATATTTACACTGAATATGAAAGTGAATTATAGCAGTGAGTGAACATGAGAAGAGTGATTGAGTGATTTTAAGCAATATACCAAACGAAAAACGAAAAAGAGAGAGAGAGAGAGAGAGAGAGAGAGAGAGAGAGAGAGAGAGAGAGAATCAAGCATAAGATATAGTAGTCACCGGTCGACACAGGACGGTGCCTGACCCAACATTTCATGACTCAGGGACACGAGCGCTCACTCCCGGACGGCTTGGTATCAAAAAGGCAAAAAGGGAAGGGAACGTGACCCGCCTGAGGACAAGTCTCAAACAGGGTGGAGGAGTCCTGAAGCCAGAGGAAGATAGAGAAGGAAATAGGATTGCGGCTGACTGAAGGTGATTTTCTGGAAGTCTGGAGCTTAGATAGAAGATAAAGGCCCGAACAGTGCAACGTGATCCAGCAACAATGTAAATCGTCCCTCATTGTTGACTGCTTTGTTGACACTTTTTGACTGATTCCTTGAGAGCCTTATCTATTTTTTCTCTTAATATCTGAGACGAGGTAACTGTAGTGTGTCTGAATTTAGGAGCTATATCTCAAGTGAGTAGGTTAACAAAACACATCATTCTTCGCTGAGTGTTAGTGATTTACTCCTGCTGTTTGTTTTTATGAGTCTGGTTTTGTTAGTTATCTTCTTTACCGTGAATTTATACATAATGTCACTAATCAGTGCTCTATGAACGAACTCTATTGCTAAATGTGTTCTAGTGTCGATAGTTTTACTATTTCCTAATATTTAAAATCTAATGTGCATTACATTTTTATGATGTAAGAGTATTTATGAATTTAATCAAGGTATTATTTTTCAACAATTCCTACAATCTTACCACTGCAACATTAGCTTTTCTCCCTCTTTGAAGCACGAGGCACAAGGACTGAGAAGACCCTTTCCCTGCCTCGCACTTCGCTTTGTATTACCCCATCTACTCCTGGCTTTCCCCTTGCGACCTGGACAGCAGCGGCAACACTCCATTCCATCGCCTCCGGCTTCCCTCTGCTTCTCCACCGACTCCAAAACCAGTATAGCGCCTCGTCGCCAATCCTTCACCACCACCAAGGCGCACTCTTAACGTAACTAAACGGTTTTTATTCCGTTACTTGTCACTGCTTTCAGGTGGATACATACTTTTCCTCCTTTTTCGTTGGAGTGTGACCAAAGCCTTCTGCCACGATCCCATTTGCAGGTTCGTTTGCTTCTCATTAAGTCTCTCTCTCTCTCTCTCTCTCTCTCTCTCTCTCTCTCTCTCTCTCTCTCTCTCTCTCTCTCTCTCTCTCTCTCTCTCTCTCTCTCTCTCTCTCTCTCTCTCTCTCTCTCTCTCTCTCTCTCTCTCTCTTAATTATTCAGAAACGGAGTGTTACTATGCCACAATGAGTCCTTAAGTTTCCCATTCTTCACTCTGTCTTCCTTCTACTTCGTGTCTCTTCTCGTCTTCTCTCATTAATTCGACAAACTTCTGAACTCCTTCATTTCCCTCCAGCACGTCCTGAATCCAAAGCAGAATGCAATGAACGGGCTTACAAAAAGTACAGGGAGGTAACAGTCTTTTTTTTTTTATCTTAATTCAACTAAATCTTAATATAATCATCTTTCTTTATCCATATCCTCTTTAGTACTATTCACGAAGAAGTATCTGAAATCAAGAAGTTACACCACAGAAAGTTTACAGCCGTCCTGCTCTCTAGGCGGTGGCCGTGGAACTAATGCCAAGAAGAGCAGATGCCGGAACTTTAGACATAAGTAAGGTCCCCGGTCACACTGCGGCGTCCACCCCTCGCCTTCCTGGCTAACCAACAACGCCACCCATCCACTGTCCCCCATCCCTCGCAGCAACCATTTACCCCTGTTTCGCACCAACCGAGACGAAACAGGAGCGGGGAATTGAGGAGAGCTGAATAGCAGTGCGTACCTTGCAAGTGTTGCCTGCTACTCTTTCCTCTCCTATATAACTGTTTCTTTTCAAGCCTGCATGCTCTTTCGAGATACCACACCTGCTCCCTAACAACCCTCTCCCTCGTAAACTCACCGTCCTATCCCTCCTGTGTCTCAATCCCATTTCTTCTTACTTGTTTTTACTACTCAGCTACTCACTATCTATTCCATCTCAATATCTTACTTCATCATTTACAAGCACCAAAAGAAGAAGTCAGAGTAACAATCCAAGTACTATACACACTAAGGTGACATTCCCCTTTAAGCTCTGGCAATGGAGACGAGACACCGGCATACACACATTCACAAGTATTCTCTCACATCTTAGCCTAAAGGTATGTAGGGGAGCCGGTTCCTATTCTCGCTGGACCCCACTGCACGGTCATTTGGGCGGTATATCTGGCATTAATATTACGTAGCTGGCTCTTACTCAGTATTGAAATGATAAGTGTTAATGGTGATAATGATAACTAGAACAAGAACAATGACTAAGGACGAAAAAGCAACACTAGCACTAACACCCTCAACCACAAAGTCATGTAAGAAGAGAAACTGATGAAAGGAGAAAAGTAAAATAGGAAATTAAAAGAAAACATTTGAGAGCTTTCATCTTCCTCATAACAAATGTCAATACACAAGTGTCAATAGGAATCAATATTCTATTAACAGCTATCTACGAAAATACCTGCAAAAGAAAAGAAATAAACGAAAGAGGAAATAAATACGAGTCTTGGGTGGCTTCATTGCTTCCTCCTTAAGTTTGTACTTCAGCAAATACGGCTTCCCTGGCTAAGTTTCTGCTCGTGTAAGTGACTTCTGAAGTTAAATAAAAGTCTGGAGGATAACAAAAACTGGTTATTGGATGTAAGAAACAACAACAACAAAAAATGGAAGGAAGAAAAAAATAAATAAAGCCATCAAAGAATTTAAACTTAATACTGAAAGATTGAACAAAGGTAGAAAGGAAACCTTGAGCGTTCGACTTGATGTTCTTGTGGGGCAGGAAAGGCCAAACACACCCTGAGATAAATATACAGACAAACACACAGAACCAACAGAGTGCTCCTGGAGATTCCCTCCGCGGCACACGACTCACTAAATTCGCGGCGCTGATAAGACAAACATTTACATCGATTCTGTTTCCTTGGTCTTGTTTCCTCCTTGTCAGTTACTTTGTGCCAGTCTACCTGTTCTCCCAATCTTGATCTCACGTTAAATGTGGACGAAAAGGAAGTGGAAGAACGGGAGGAGGAGGAGAAGAAAGAATACGAATTAATGAAGAAAAAAACGAAGGAAGAAAAGAGAAAAATAAGGAACGAAGAAAGAGGAGAAAAGTACTGCACAATCATTAACAACAACAACAACAACAAGAGTAACGAGAAGAAGAAGAAATAAAATAGAAGAAAAAAGAAACAGACAGAAAAATAAAGTAGTATATATGCAGGAGGACGAGAAGGAGATGGAGGAAATGATAATAGAAAATAGGCAGAGAAAGTAGCAAAGATGGAGAAAGAAGAAACATTTTACCAGTACAGGATAAAAAATTACTGCGATGCACGTGTGGAATGATAAAAGGATTAGATTACCAGAGGAACAAAAATAGCATAATCGTCAATATGTATGATAATATCGCAGAGACAAAACTGTAGTCAAGCAATTTAGTTCTTATTCAATGTCTGTATGTTATAATCATTAGTTTCTAGGAAATTCATCGCTTCACCTGCTATATATTTATCATGATACACTGTGTTTTGCATGATGTGTGCTGTCTAATATGTATATTCATGAAAAAGACTGGTATTGCGCTAGTAATGAGCGATATATATGCATACGATAAGTGGTGATCTAGGAAACGTCTTCGCGAGCCACGCATCCTCTGGGGAGCTTGGCAAAAATACACCATACAGATTATGATTATGTTCCCTTCTAGATAGAACACTGCCTTTTTCTGTTATGATTTTTTTTTAATACTGATCTATTAATATAAGGCAATAGTCTTACTTGAGAATTTTAAAAGAGATAGTTTTATTTTCTTGTTAAAAACTTCTACCTGTTAATCTTTTCATGCAAACCATTTATTCTTATTTTTATTGGAATCTTAAACTAAGATTCTAGTAATAACTTGTTGATCAATTAATGTAAAGTACTAAGTTCTATTTCAGAATAAGTTTTTGTTAGTACCCATTGACAATTGAAAGTAACAATATTACATTTCTTGCCTATTCATTATTTTTTTTTTATATTTTGTTCGTTTGTTAATCTGGTGACGGCAATATAATTTTTCGGAACTCCAAAGAAAAATATCAGTGTTTATTACTGATCTATATCAATTTATCCAAATCACACACACAGACACACTCACACACACACACACACACACACACACACACACACACACACACACACACACACACACACACACACACACACACACACACACACATTTACACGCATCCACGCACACTCTCTCTCTCTCTCTCTCTCTCTCTCTCTCTCTCTCTCTCTCACACACACACACACACACACACACACACACACACACACACACACACACACACACACACACACACACACACACACACACACACACACACACACACACACACACACACACACACACACACACACACACACACACACACACACACACACACACACACACACACACACACACACACACACTTGATGTTGCAACTGAGTCAGTGACATAACAAGAACTACAGGAACAGCACCGCCAAAAATAGAAACATTTACAGCTAAATTCGAGCGTCAGTTGAATGAAATCCTTACATTCCTAGAACACTTTGAGGTTGATAAAAATATTCAAGCGTCATGAATTTCATTTCATCCTCTTCTGCCCTTAACACTGAAAGAAAAGAAAATGTGTCGATACGTATCCTTTGGGCTGTGTGCAGAAACCATCCTCGCAACGCTGGAGGCAATATCCGAGTGAGAATAAAAGAATAAATATGCATAATGGCTAAAAGAAGGAATGTGGAGAGCGAGGTTCAGGCGTGCTGTACCCAAAAATCATGGTGTTTTAGAGATTGAACCAAGGTCTTTCATCCACAGTGGAAACATGATGGGAAAGCTTTGCAAGAGTGAGCAATACCCTCCATGTCGCCCTCACTGTAGCGGCAATTACGAGTTTGTGTTACATTGAGGTCCAGTGAGGGGCGTGTGACCGAAATTACAGAGCATTGCTGCGTAAAAAAAATAGACTCACAAAAGCTGGTAAAAATCTGTCTAGATGAAATGTGTCGCTTGAGAAAACAAATTTGAAATAATGTATTCCTTCAACAGCTAACAAGTACGTATTTTGGGAAAGCGGAGTAAAAGTGTTATCTATGTATACACACAACTGGTCTTTTGAAAATAGTGGCGTATATTTACAGAGGTAAATGACTAACTGACTGTAACATTCTGCTGATACTACAGGTAGTGAACGACAAAGGAACAAAGTGAGAGCAAGCAAAAGAGGTCCACTCAACAAGTCATATCGCTTCGGGATTTGATTCTTTTCCATTTACTTTCGTAGTTCCACATTTTTCGTGGAAATCGGAAACGAAGAGGACGAGGGCGATGAGGACGATGACAGCGAGGATAAGAGCAATGATTAATAGCAGAGAGAGAGAGAGAGAGAGAGAGAGAGAGAGAGAGAGAGAGAGAGAGAGAGAGAGAGAGAGAGAGAGAGAGAGAGAGAGAGAGAGAGAGAGAGAGAGAGAGAGAGAGAGAGAGAGAGAGAGAGAGAGAGAGAGAGAGAGAGAGAGAGAGAGAGAGAGAGAGAGAGAGAGAGAGAGAGAGAGAGAGAGAGAGAGAGAGAGAGAGAGAGAGAGAGAGAGAGAGAGAGAGAGAGAGAGAGAGAGAGAGAGAGAGAGAGAGAGAGAGAATTAAACTATAATCAGACTTAATGTGGAATTGAAATAATGTAATTAGTTAAAAGTCAAAAGGAAACAATGAAAGCTGGTATGTTACTCGTGTGTGTATATATATATATATATATATATATATATATATATATATATATATATATATATATATATATATATATATATATATATATATATATATATATATATATATATATATATATATATATATATATATATATATATATATATATATATATATATATATATATATATATATATATATATATATATATATATATATATATATATATATATATATATATATATATATATATATATATATATATATATCACACACACACACACACAAAACACACACACACACACACACACACGCACCGTAACCGTTGCAGACAATCGTACTACTGTTCTCTTTCATAACGTAGGTCAGGAGTCAGTTTGAACCAAAGTAATGACTGTTTTAAATCTGACGCGCTCTAGTGCAATATTTAATATCCTCGGAGCATATATTTCGGACCACTTCCGCTTGATGTTTGTGCGTTGTATTTCATCCAACGCTGAAGTAGGACGGTGGCGCGCTTTATATCTGTCCACGTGCATGCACAACTGGTGATCATGGAGTGATGTTTCCGATGTTAAATGTTTAGTTCGATCATCAGATACAATTCATGGGAGAAAACATATAAATACAAGGAACTCAGCATAACTTATAATCTTACAGTTGATTCAATGCTTTATGTTTTCATACTTTACTTATGTGCAGAGGAGTAGTAGTAGTAGTAGTAGGAGGAGGAGGAGGAGGAGGAGGAGGAAAAAAACATGAAAGATACATAACTAAGGAGAAAATAAAGAACTAGGGAAGTTAAGAAGGAAGGAAAGGACAAACAAAGAAGAAAGATAATGAAGGAAAGAAGAATGAAGAAAAGCAAGAATAGCATCAAATGTTCAATATTTCACTTAGTCAATATTTTCATTGTCTTGGAAACAATTACGCTAGGAAGGCAGCGAATATTCTCTCGTCCTCTCATCATGAATGTGAACAAGCAAATGTCCTCCGGCTTATTTGTTGCAAGATGAGGAGAAAAGCCCTTCTTTTTTTCAGTGAGTAAGAAGGAAGTCTCTTCTTTGTCAGCTTCACGTGATGATAATGCACTCACCTTTATTATTCTCCTCTGCCTTTAGAACAGCTCTCCGTGCCGCGTAATTTTCACTTTTTAACGTTATCTCTGCATTGTTTCTTATACAAATTTAGTTTTTCACACACACAACTATCTTCAACGTTACTATTTTTCTGTATCTTATTTTTCTTTTATCATATAGACAATATCATATCGCTTTTTAGAGTTTTCATACACTTCAAAGTGAATATTTTAAAAATGCTGCCCATCGGTATATTTTCAACATGGGTTTTTCTCCATTACTTCTCGTGTCACATTTCAGCGTCAGTCCGCAGTTGCCGCGGACGAGCACCAGTAACTGTACTTATCACACGAGGAGGGGAATGTTATTCCATGCCACACTCATCCATGGCGGAATGATACTGGTTTCGTCTATCTTTACGAATATTTCTTCATGCTAGGGCCATAATCTGGGAAAACTATTCCACTTTACTGTTTTCATGGGTATAAATACAAATACAGCATCTGAAGCATTGATTTCGGAGCGCTAAAAAAAAATAGGACTGTCGACACTGTCACGGATAACAGAAGACGCAATCCCAAATAAAACTACTAGCCGAGAGGTTAAGTCGCATTTTTATCTTAAGAAAAAATTGTCAAATAAATCTGCCTGTACAACGGACAACAGAAAAGCAAACACACACAAAACAGAAAAGGAAAAAAAATAGCCAGACGAATTTATGTCTGCAATTGCCGCCAGATAAAAACTGTGAAAAAATAGAGAATTGAGTGTGAGCAGAAGAGGTGAATAGAAAAGAGAAACGAGAAAGTAAAATTCGTTGCACGGAATTAAACCGGTCACACGGCAGAGTGACGTGAGCCGCGAGCATTCTTTTGGAGATTGGCAGCGGCTGCCAGTAATGACAAACACCTTAATTCTTATCACTGAGATAGATAGACATACGCCTCCTCTTACACTTAGTTCATTATTCAATACCACATAAGCAAAGGTGTTCTGCGATTACTTTTCACGCTTGTGGAAAGGTCAGCAGTTAAAAACACTACACCGTTCCAAGCAATTTACTGTGGGTACGAAAACTTAGAACAAATGGAAAAAATAATAAAGCGAAGAAAGAAAGAAAAAAATTCCAGTTTTGGAGATAAAACGGTTTTGCTCGTTAATTAAAATTGAAATGAAAGAGCTGCGTAACACATGAGGAAAGAGAGAGAGAGAGAGAGAGAGAGAGAGAGAGAGAGAGAGAGAGAGAGAGAGAGAGAGAGAGAGAGAGAGAGAGAGAGAGAGAGAGAGAGAGAGAGAGAGAGAGAGAGAGAGAGAGAGAGAGAGAGAGAGAGATTACATAAATTAAGAATCACAGACACACACACACACACACACACACACACACACACACACACACACACACACACACACACACACACTGTAACACCAACAGAAGAAATAAGTGAAACAAAACGATAAAAAAAAAACATTGCAAGAAAGAGATAAATGACTTGGGAATTAAGGAAACAGGAGAAGAGAAGAGAGGAAAGAACAGAACACCGGAAACTGGAGAAAGACGATAAGAGGATAAAAGACCAGAGGAAGTAAATTTGGAAGAGAGAGAGAGAGAGAGAGAGAGAGAGAGAGAGAGAGAGAGAGAGAGTATAGAATAAACATGCAGGTCTGTATGAATGGATAAAAATGGAGAGATTAAAAAAAATACGAGAGATCAAAGAAATACAAATGAATAAATGTATAAAAATTAAAGAAAGGAAAAGGAAGGAAGGAAGAAAAAATAGACATGACAGGAAAAAAAGATAAAGAAAGGAGATCGAGAGCGAAAGAATGAAAGAAAAAAAAGGAGATAATAAGAACAGAGATGTCCCGTCAAATATGATGAAGAAGAGGGGAAGGGAGAGGAGATAAAAGTATATGGAAAGAAAAGAGAAAAAATAAGGGGAGGAAATACGAGGTCAAGTTAGGTAAAGGAGAGAAATGGAAAGGAAGGGAGAAGAAAGAGAAGGATAAAGTGAGGACAGAAAAGAGCGAATAAAAAAATGGTAAAAATAAGGAAAAAAAAAAAAACAGACAAGAAGGGAAAGAGAAACTTGAATACCAAGAAAAAGAGAATAATATATTTCGGAGGGAAGCCAAGAGTGAAAATGTTGAAAATGATGAATGAATATGATTGGAAAACGCGAGATTCACAAGAGTTAGGAGAGGATGAGTAGAGAGAAGAGAGGGAAAGACGAAGAAGATAGAAAAGAGAAGACTGAACTAATGATGAAATAATGAAAATAACTCAGCTGAGTGAGATAAAGAAAAATATAATTCAACATTATTTAGTATTCTGTGCTATGCTTTTGTGTGTGTGTGTGTGTGTGTGTGTGTGTGTGTGTGTGTGTGTGTGTGTGTGTGTGTGTGTGTGTGTGTGTGTGTGTGTGTGTGTGTGTGTGTGTGTGTGTGTGTGTATATATATATATATATATATATATATATATATATATATATATATATATATATATATATATATATATATATATATATATATATATATATATATATATATATATATATATATATATATATATACGCACAAATACACTGCGTATAAACGAAGAACTTCAGACTTGCCTGAAGATATGATTAGGCAACTCTGAAATCCCCCACCATTCACTCAATATATATATATATATATATATATATATATATATATATATATATATATATATATATATATATATATATATATATATATATATATATATATATATATATATATATATATATATATATATATATATATATATATATATATATATATAGAGAGAGAGAGAGAGAGAGAGAGAGAGAGAGAGAGAGAGAGAGAGAGAGAGAGAGAGAGAGAGAGAGAGAGAGAGAGAGAGAGAGAGAGAGAGAGAGAGAGAGAGAGAGAGAGAGAGAGAGAGAGAGAGAGAGAGAGAGAGAGAGAGAGAGAGAGAGAATCGGATTGTGAAAACATACCGATGAATATATTTTACGTTTATATCGAAACAGAAAAGCAAACGTCATGTTTAATGTTGGATAAACATTTCCTTAGTTTTACACAAAGCCTAATATCGCATGTTATTGTAACAGAAATGCCATAAATTTGTGAATAGCGTTTTGGAATTCTTAGGATTTTGATAGGACACAGTTTATGACAAATGAATGATATCATCAGACCAATCAATCATGCACCATGTTCTCCTGGTGCTCTCTCCTGTCTTATCTTAGGCTTTGGTCTGTGGCGTGTTTGGAGGATTGTGTTAAAGCAAAGCATCACAGCAATGCATACTGTATTTATTTCCTAAATAAAATGGCAGACTGAATGGGCAGCTGACTGGTTGTGTCAGGTGATCAGATGACAATTACTCTCATTAACCATGATTAAGATAAACCAACGCTATCCTGGCTCTCGACACACAACGGCAGCGCGTAACAGTTAAATGATTTCATCTGGTGAAAACAAGAAAATCTCTATCTCTTCATATATTTTTGACGAGGACTTCTGATACACATTATATTGAATTAAACCTTTAATGCCGCATCTATGGTTTTACTGCTTTGATGCAGGGCTGACCAGAGAGAGCGTCAGCAGTCAAACATATTCCGCATTTATCTATTGGATAATTATTTAAAGGTACGAAAAGAAATAAAAAAGTGGCACGGTAATGAACGCACCGAGTATTACTGCGCCACTCTTATTGAAAGAGAATAAAGAAGTGCAAGAGTACAGTGTACAATTGGACACGTGACTACTGAAACTTGACCTTTGACTGCTACACTGTGGCTTTTAAATTGCCTCAAAAAGTCGGTAATGGTATAGGGTATGAAGGAGGATATTGTAAGGAGTGATGTAATTGTTTAAATCCTTCAGTGTCTTAATCAGCAAAATCATCTGCAGTCATGAATGAAGTGGTAAGTGTTATGTCTTTAAGAATCAAAGGAATAAGATTGACATAGACCGCGATTAGACATTTCAGTACTTCTGTGCATTCAAAAAAGTACTGATTGATATTTTTTTTCTATATACTGACATTTCCATTGCCCACACTTTCTTAGGCAGATAGACGAACAACATATTACAGACTCGACACAACTTTCCAAATAATTATTCCTTCTTCTTCAATGACATTTAGCTACCTCCTCCCTCCTCCCTCCTACATTGAACATCCTTGGTCTATCCTTTATTAGTAATCTAAACTGGAAACGTCTCATATCATCTCTAGTTAAAACGACATCTTTCAAGTAAGCTGTTCTAAGTCCTCTCCGCCATTTTTCCTCACACCACTCATACCGCCATTTTAGACAAGGTGGAATGTAGAGCATTTCGTCTTATCATTTCCTCTCGTCTAACCAACTTCCTTCAGCCTCTCTCCTACCGTCGCAAAAATTGTTTCTCTTGTTATATTCTACCATTGTTTTCAACCTAACTGCTCATGTTTTTTTGCAAACTACATGCTTCCTCTTTTACGACAGCGTCGCTCCACATGACTTTCTATTTTCTATCATTCATATTTTATTCACTTCTTTAATGGAAGAGCAACCAGACATTATCAGTTATTCATTCCTTTCTCTGATAGACTACATAATTCCTTGACTGTTTCTGTATTTCCACTTCCTATGAACTGAACCCTTTGAAGAGGTAGGTTCCAATAATACCTACAATATTTGATGATCCCATTTGACCTCACTTTGGAGATTAGCCTTCAATTAGGCCTTTCTTATAATTTATGTTACCCTTGGCCAGTGTCTCTCTTACATAAGAAAAGACTGACAAGCAGGTGACTCGATGATATAAACAGATTTAGACAGTAAAAATGCTTATAACTACACAGTGAACAACAGAACAGCGTAGCCAGCATTAAGAAAAACGGTGCAGGAAGTCTCATTAATTCTATAGGATTTTCGGAAAAGAACAGTTACCTTTCCCTGCCTTCCACGCTCGCCTTCCCGCCTGCCAGCTCACTACCAGGCATGCAGCAATCCACAATCCACGGCCCACAACCCACACTTCCCGGCTGGTATTATCTCGCTCGCAAATCCAGCCTTCCTCATATTCACTCGCCGCTCACTGTCTGCATATCTCCATCACTTGCGTATAGCCTTTGGAACACTCCCAGGCACATATAAGAGCACATTGTTACGCCTCGAAATTAACAGCTGTGAGGGAGCGGCCTCATTTGCCTGGAGGAAGAGAAACCAGGATACTTCTTATGTATTTCATCAGGAAGCACAGGTAAGCAAAACATTCCTAAGGCCGAAAAAGCATGAAGTATTTCCTGAGAATAGCTTCTTACGTCTCTCTCTCTCTCTCTCTCTGTGTGTGTGTGTGTGTGTGTGTGTGTTTGATCTGTTTGATCTGCTGCAGTCTCTGACGAGACAGCCAGACGTTACCCTACGGAACGAGCTCAGAGCTCATTATTTCCGATCTTCGGATTGGCCAGAGACCAGGGACACACCACACATCGGGACAACAAGGTCACAACTCCTCGATTTACATCCCGTACCTACTCACTGCTAGGTGAACAGGGGCTACACGTGAAAGGAGACTCACCCAAATATCTCCACCCGGCCGGGGAATCGAACCCCGGTCCTCTGGCTTGTGAAGCCAGCGCTCTAACCACTGAGCTACCGGACGTGTGTGTGTGTGTGTGTGTGTGTGTGTGTGTGTGTGTGTGTGTGCGCGTGTTACAACCGTAATGCATGTGCATATACATCTGCACACACAGACCTATCCGAAGATCGGAAATAATGAGCTCTGAGCTCGTTCCGTAGGGGAACGTCTGGCTGTCTCGTTAGAGACTGCAGCGGATCAAACAGTGAAACACACACACACACACACACACACACACACACACACACACACACACACACACACACACACACATACAAAACCACCAGCATAACCACCACCATAACCAACACCACAACCACCACCACAACAACTATCACTACCACCACCACCATCGTAACTCGTCATGTACATAACAGTTCTACGTGACGTTATCATTCCGAAACTTAGTGGGACGAACATTCACAAGAAGCTGCGAGGAACAACACCTCGGCGGCCAAAGCAGATCGCCAGTCCGCTGTCACATTGAATGACAGAAACTTGGAGAAACTTTGTAAGAGGCCGTCAGATACTGAAGAGATGAGCCTTCTTTCCTGTCAAGCCAGCAGTGTTGACGTGGCCACGCAATCCGCTATCCACTACACATAAGATTCTTATATTGGTGACTTTTGACATCATGCATTCAATAAAGATCTCAAAATCATGATATAGGTTTAGAATATTACCATTACATCTCATGCTTTACAAGTACGTCACGAAAGCTTGTATTCAATCTTTAAATGTCCTATACTCTGCTCCACACTGCAGTGATATCCTCGTTCATGTGTGTAAAAATTCTCCTTAAAGAGAGAATAGGGAAGGGAGTGTCTTTATTCAAGGAGACATGCCGTTCCTGTGGCCTCCCTCAGGTTACAGCAACTTGAGTAACAGCCAGAAACTCCTGTGGGTAAAATGTTCCACTGAATATAAACTCCGGCTCGTAACATGGTACCTTGGGTCGGTCAGGCTCTCTCAGACACTCGTGAACTTGTAATCAATATCAACAGCAAGAATACAATCTACTATCTCATCTGGATCTTTAAGTTGTGATTAAAATTGCGTGTCTTGCTAAAATGCCACAAAGCAATTCAAACAAAAGCTCATATAATGCGTGTGTGTGTGTGTGTGTGTGTGTGTGTGTGTGTGTGTGTGTGTGTGTGTGTGTGTGTGTGTGTGTGTGTGTGTGTGTGTGTGTGTGTGTGTGTGTGTGTGTGTGTGTGTGTGTGTGTGTGTGTGTGTGTGTGTGTGTGTGTATATATATATATATATATATATATATATATATATATATATATATATATATATATATATATATATATATATATATATATATATATATATATATATATATATATATATATATATATATATATATATATATATATATATATATATATATATATATATATATATATATATATATATATATATATATATATATATATATATATATAAGGTGTTTACTATTTATGCAATTTACATAATACTTCGTTCTTCACTTTGTTTCATAAAAAGGGAAAACTTTGTGAGAAGGTGGAAGCCAAACGTATGCAGGTGACGAACACAACACACATTGTCATAATATTCTCCTCTAATACGTTTAGCTCTTAAGGTTTACGTGTCTGCGCTAAAATTATGGAGTCAAAGGTGATACGTTTTGTGTAGCGCAAAGAAACTTTGTCAAAGGTTTGCATTAAATAATTGTATGACTTTTGATGAAGAATACTCGTGATTGATAACTTGAAGAGCATTTGGAAGCGGTGTTAAGCTTCCATCCATTAGTGGCGCACACATACGTATGCATGTGTGACCATGCATTAAATGAAAGTAAATAGATAAGGATAAATAAATAAATGGATAAATAGATGAACAGACGAGTAGCTGAAGAAGAATAACGGATGTAAGCCAACAAAGGATAGAATAATAACTAGAATAGGCCAGCCCAGTTCCAGGCACTAACACAATGTACAAGCCGTCCCGGAAGTCCTGGACGCGATATTGTCAACGCTTATAAATACAGCGTTGTCGCTCGCTGGAATCAGCAAGTGTTAATAGTTTAACAAGCTTTGTGTATTAACGTATTTTATCACTGAAGCGCTTTGTTCCATTCTAAGCGTAAATATATGCACAAGTAATTGGTCGCTCAAGCCGGCTGAATAATTAAAAACTTATTTCTTAAACAATTAAAAGTAAATATTCATGTTTATACTTCTTGCATGCATAAGAAAAATACTCCATTGAAATAACATTTGAAAATTATTCATATTAAAAACAGGTTTTATATCATTTAATAATATTCCATTTTATCGTGTATTTCGGATTCGGATCTAATTCAGTCCGTAGATTTTTTAGCTTTGTGATATCTCATTGGTGGCTGTGTACTTCAGAAGGCAAAAATCACTCGATCTTTTTCTCAAGGTCGACTGCAAACTCAAAATGAAAGTGAGTTCATTTCCCCTTGAACACAATATGACGTGAGCTCCAAAAGCAAAGTATCCAGGTCATACGCTGAGGTCAGCCTTGACATGTATTTTTGTCTATTGACCTTCACTCCGAAACAAAGGCTACATGTGACCCCCAGATTATCAGTTATCTTTCCCTAGCTTTCCTTTGTGTTTCTATTAGCCAGCCAACCCATCTGGGAGATTGACTTTTACCCAGTTGGGTATTGGGTGTGGTCCGCCCAACACAACACACACAAGCGGCTAGGGAACGTGTGGCTAGAAGGTAAACTTTTCTCTACATTTCTTTATCAATGTCAGCAGAAAGTACCCAGCGGACAATTGCATTAATTTTCTAGTGGTAGATAATCTTATAAGACGTCTGGTATGAACTGTAAGGCGCGTATTAACAAATATACATGGATTTGAAGTGAGGCTTAACATTCCGAGATAAGCATGTCGGACTCTGCACCACAGAGGTAAAAGAAATAGGTGCGGTGTAAGCTTATTTACAAGGGCAAGCTCATCTCGTGCGGCCAGCAGCTTGCTAGGAGGCCCGTGCGGTCTGGGAAGGAGGCTCGTTCGTATTGCAAGGAGAGGAAGTACATTCTAAGTGGCAATCCTCATAAACAACATTAAAGAAAATGGTATTGGGAGAATTTCTGCCAAGAGTTTCATAACAGAAGGTTAAGCGAGGCACTCGAAGCTGTGTGAGGGAGCGGCGAGGAACAACATGCCCTGAACAAGTGAGGCTACTTGCTGATGCCGACTAGCTCAGAGCCACGCCAAGCTACACGCCTCACCATTTTCCCATGTAGCGGGTAAGTCTGCTGCCAACTTCGCTCCTTCGTCTTGCAATGAAGTGGACGGGAGGTTCACTCAGACTTCGGGATTGTGGAAGAAAATATTCCGGACCATGAACATGTTTTCCATATCCACTGTTCCTGATCAAACTTGCTGCAAAGGGATCACGATATATGACGTGTTTCTCCGAGTTAGGTTTTGCAGTTTTATGTGAATTCTCAGCATCAAGATTTCTACAAGTTACTCAAATGAACAGAGTTAAGTTAAATAAAGTTATAGTCTTCCTGTACTGACCCATCTCTCTCTAAAAAAAAAAAAAATGCTCGGTTCTAAAGTGTTTAAATAATGAAACTTTTCACATTACACAGTTGTTCATATACACAGATTTTGCTGCTTTCGACAATGCTTCCACGGTTGGTAAGCTCCGCCGCGTTATTAATACACAACTTCTGCAATATATTTGATGATAAGAACTTTTAAATGACTGCTGCTACTACTACTACTATTACTACCACTATTACTATTACTACTACTATTTTTTACTAGTATAGTTAACGAAAATGTGTGTGTGTGTGTGTGTGTGTGTGTGTGTGTGTGTGTGTGTGTGTGTGTGTGTGTGTGTGTGTGTGTGTGTGTGTGTGTGTGTGTGTGTGTGTGTGTGTGTGTGTGTGTGTGTGTGTGTGTGTGTGTGTGTGTCTATTTTCACTGCAAACATGTTTTGTGTTGCATTTGTTCTTACTATAATACAAGAGCACATGAAATCACTCAAAATAATACACAATATGAGTGCAATAATGGCAATTGCGTCTGTCCAAACTTTATGCTTTTATTTTCACATTTCGGGTCTCGATGATGGTGAGGACCACTGAAAATAGTCCACCTGAAAGTGCTCCGTGTTGCCGGTGAGTGGGTTGTGTCTGAAACGCTTCGTAAATGCCCTTGATCGTGACTCTTACCGAGTAAAGTCGCAATTGCTTTCATGATCATCGTGAGCGCGCGAACATGCACGAGAGTGAATGAAGCATGAATTTTCAGTGGATTTTTCTTTCACAAATATTTTGTAACTTTTATCTATTTCAAAAGAATGACACAAAAAGAAGAATTATACACGTGGATGTTGATATACAAATAGGAATCAACTAAAAAATCACCAACAAAATAACAAGAACACATTTTGTAGTTTTATTTTTTATATACGATAAAGTTTGATGAATTCTATCCCATGTAGACACAAAAAAATCTATAAATTGTTTTCCAAACCTGCAATGATTCTTTGTTTCTGAGTAACTGATGGCACAACGCTTCCATATTTTCTATGACAATTTCTTTTTATAACTTAGTTTTAGAGCGCGACATACAAATAAAAATATGAAGAATTCTAACATCTATATCATACATTTTGAGCTTTCCATGTGACTAAAACTAACTTTTCATGTTACAATACGGCGATAATACCAGAGCTGTTTTTTTCGACAATTTCATGTTACTAGAAATGTTTATGGTAAAAGGTCCCAACAAACACGCAGACGTGTATTGTGAGAACTAGAATTATGGTACACAGACAAATGTTCTCTCTCTCTCTCTCTCTCTCTCTCTCTCTCTCTCTCTCTCTCTCTCTCTCTCTCTCTCTCTTTTTATGTATGTATGTATGTATCTATCTACACACACACACACACACACACACACACACACACACACACACACACACACACACACACACACACACACACACACACACACACACACACACACACACACACACACACACACACACACACACACACACACTTTTGCTCCTGTCTGTTTTCGCTGGTCTTTGTGTATATCTACGTCTCTCTCTCTCTCTCTCTCTCTCTCTCTCTCTCTCTCTCACACACACACACACACACACACACACACACACACACACATACACACAAACGCATGCACATAGCTAGACCAAGAAAACACCACCACTTTCGCACCCAGGCGAGTGAGAGAGACAATACCGTGGATTGGAGGCGGGGTGTCCTAGACGGCGCTGACAGCCACCACTGACGTCACATTCGAACACCAGCGACTCCTACAGCCCGGTGAGAATCGGGCAGAGATGTACCTGATTTCCCTTGTGATGTTTGTTTTGAGTTGTTGTACCGCCGAAGAATGGTCGTGTCAGACGTTTCCATCCCTGTATTCCACGTGCTACTAGTGAATACTGATGTGTGAAGGTTGCTCAAATATTATGTTCTTTTATCCTTGTGCTTTCTTTTACTTACAGATGCAAATGGATGGTAATGTATCTTGGTCATTGATTGTTAAACTGTTTCTGTGGAAAGAGTGATTTCCTCTCGTATGTATAAATACTGATATTTGAACTTCTCTAAAAGTTTTGTTTTACTGTACGAACCAAATGACTTTAACTCTCTAAGATTTTAAAACACACCAAATGAAGATAAAAAGTAAAAAATAGAAAACAATCTTAATCTAATACAGTGTTTTATTAATCAATCATGACTGCCTTAGGGGACGGTAAGGTAGAATTTAATCATACGTGATACGGTAATACAGTTACGGTTGCTACCAGCCAGTTATGAGCTTCGGCATGAAAGAACGGCACTGATCGGCAGGGTTCCCTCAGCCTCAAGAAATGTTGGGAATTGGAAGGACGGTTCGGTTTAGGCACATAACCTTTGCTTCAGGACCACACTTGAGACCAACTTACATTCTCTCTCTCTCTCTCTCTCTCTCTCTCTCTCTCTCTCTCTCTCTCTCTCTCTCTCTCTCTCTCGCTGTCTAAGGAAAATATATCATCCTTCTTCTGTGCTGAATTATAGCTCTCAGTAAGTTTTAATTTATATGATGCCAAAGTTTTACATTCTCCTGAAAACTAACCTTATTTTTCATCTAATCGACACAAAAATTCTTGTCTTCCTTCCAAAGACTAAAGTTCTGATTACTAATAAGTTTAACTTGTATCTTCGCCTCCTCAATTAACGAAAACATGTACAAGCAGAAAGTTATTGCGCTTAGTGGCGAAAAAAAATACTTACTTTCTTCCTCGCTAATTATTAAAGATAAAACACTTCTCTTCTTTCTCCTTCCCAAGTGACCACAACTGGAGAAGACTAATTAAGATACTTCACTTTCACCTCTCTCTCTCTCTCTCTCTCTCTCTCTCTCTCTCTCTCTCTCTCTCTCTCTCTCTCTCTCTCTCTCTCTCTCTCTCTCTCTCTCTCTCTCTCTCTCTCTCTGGCACGGACGAGTGGAAACAATCAACTTTTTCGTCAAGAGTTTGCAAGGCCACATTTTTATAATCCTTTTAACTTTTTTTTTCCTTTCTCTCTTTCTCCACTTCGCTACCTCCCCCCTATTTCAATCCATCCCTCTCTTCCTCCCTCTCTTCCTCCTGCAGCCTCCTGTTCTCCTCTGTAATTAAAATTGTTTGGAGTACTTAAGAGGCCATTAATTTGAATCAGGTGTACAGTGTAAGCAGATGTCAGACCCGTGTGTCGGGAGGCATTAGGTGCAGAATATGGAAACTGGGAGGGAAGGACAGACTCGAGAACGAAAGAGAGCTAAAAGGCCACCAAACAGAAAAGACAATACAAAAACACACTGATCCTTTGCCACTAAACCTCGTATAATGACGTGCATTGTGGAAAAACCTTCATTATTTTCTTTTTCCGGTCGTTTTTTATCTTAATAATTTGGTTTTAAAAAACGGAGGCTGCCTTCTGACAATTGATATGAACTATACACTCGAGACGAAAGACAGCCATAAAAGCGAACAACAAAGGATAGTAGGAGCAAGAGCAGGAGGAAGACGAGGAGGAGGAGAAAAAGTAAGAGAAGAGGAGGAGCAGCTGCAAGTGAACAAGAACCGAGTGAAGAAAATGGTATGAAGGATGAGGATGAGGAGAAGGAGGAAGCAGAGGATGAGAAGGAGGAGGAGACGCTGTTGATGTGGTTGGTTTTAACAGGGACTGTGATGACAGTGGAGCTGATGATAGAAGAGAAGATGAAAGGGAAGGAAATGTCCACATTGGGAAGACAGTGCAAGAAGAAGATGAAGAAGAAGAAGAAGAAGAAGAAAATGATGATGAAAATGAAAATGAATATGAAGAATACAAATAAAAAGAAGAAGAAGAAGATGATGATGATGGTGATGAAGATGTGGAAGTAGTAGTTAAAGCATCATAAGTTTGTGTATGGGGGGGGGGAGGAGAATAGGACTTATTGATGTAGAATGAAATGAAATCGTTTGTAAAGTATTAGTCAGAACACACGTCAGAACAATAGTACAGGACACAGAACGTGACAAAGAGAGTGGCAGAACGGATGGATGGCCAGAATGATAAAAGACTGATCTGTCAATAAGCATCATGGAAATTTGCATCTTATTTCCTTCACACGAAATTAATGAAACTTGCTATTTGCATATGACTCTAACAACAAAGTCTTTTGTGGTAAAAAAAAAAAAAAAAAGTTCACGGCCGGAAAAGATAGAAAAAATCATCCCCAGCACCTACAGGGCAGAACAGCTTTTTCGTAAAGTGGAGACATTTCCAATAAATTTGAAGTGACGTTAATTCCTTCTCTTTGGCCAGACAATAAATGAAAACCGATAATATCCAAGACTTGGTAAATTGAGGCTCGGCTACGAAAGCCAGACTTGCTGCTCCCTTCACCAAATGTGTTTGCAGACCGAAAGCAAGGAGCGAACATGAAAACAATCTTTTTTGAACCAAACCCTGAACTAATGGAATGTGTTTGAGTATTTATTTTTGTTTCTTGTGTTATTGCTATTGTTATTATTACTATTATTATTATTACTATTATCATCACCATTATTATTATCATTATTATTATTATTATTAATTATTATTATCATTATTATTATCATTATTATTATCATTATTATTATCATTATTATTATTATTCCTATAATTATTATCATTTTTTATTATTTTGTTATTTTTATTATAGTTATTACTATAATCATTATAATTATCATGAATTTATTATTATTATTATTATTATTATTATTATTATTATTATTATGATCATTATCATTATTTTTACTATTACCATTATGATTATTATCAATAATTATAATAATAATAATAATAATAATAATAATAATAATAATAATAATAATAATAATAATAATAATAATAATAATAATAATAATAATAATAATAATGATAATAATAATAATAATAATAATAATAATAATAATAATTATAATAATAATAATAATGATTATGATTATTATCAATTTATAATAATAATAATAATAATAATAATAATAATAATAATAATAATAATAATAATAATAATAATAATAGTGATAATAATAATAATGATAATAATAATAATAATAATAATAATAATAATAATAATGATAATAATAATAATAATAATAATAATAATAATAATAATAATTATAATAATAATAATAATGATAATAATAATAATAATAATAATAACAATAAAAATAATAATAATAATAATAATAATAATGAAAATAATAATAGTAATAATAATTATTATTATCATTATTATTATTATTATCATTATTATCATTATTATCATTATCATTATCATTATTCTTATTACCATTTTTATTATTGTTGTTGTTTCTGCTACTGTTGTTGTCATTCTTTTTTTTTTCTCAAATGTGAACAAAACAACTGTTTTTCTTCTTTTCCTTCCAATGCAATATCAACACCAGTGTTATCCAGACGAAATTGAGGAGAACTTCTATTGACTTTTGGACACACATATGAACGCACACACACACACACACACACGCACGCACTCGCACACACACACACACACACACACACACACACACACACACACACACACACACACACACACACACACACACACACACACACCACTCCCTTTGTAAAGAGAACGATGGCACTTAGTGAGCACAGTATCCATTCTGAGAGAAAAGGGAGATTAATACCATATTCCGTCTTCCAATTGAGAGATCTGCTGTTCGCTGTCCAGAAGGATCAATCTCTCAGGTTGCACTTCTCCCCACATAATGCTTTTCTACTTATCTGCTTTGAGAGAACTGCGTAACGTAGCTATACATATATTTCCTATATTGACGGATATACGAATTTATTAATATTTTAAATACCGTTGCAATTTTTCTAAACGTTGCGGGAATAGTAAAGTGATATTCCTTGGTCATCGGCTTTGAGAAAACTGTCCATTGCATAAAAATATTTCATATATTAATGGATATACGAATTTGTTAATACTTTGAGTGCCATGATGTTTGTAAACATTATGATATAATTTAAGTATTCCTTGTTCACTCAGAAGAAAAGCTAACAGATATCTACTATTCCTTCTAAACTACAAAACTATGGCATTAAAAAACAGCAAAAAAAAAAAAAAAAAAAAGTCTAAAAAGTGAATGCTCATGGAAAGATAATATATATATATATATATATATATATATATATATATATATATATATATATATATATATATATATATATATATATATATATATATATATATATATATATATATATATATATATATATATATATATATATATATATATATATATATATATATATATATATATATATATATATATATATATATATATATATATATATATATATATATATATACTTGGTTGAGTCATAGACGCTTTTCTTGAACAACAGTTAATTAAATAATAATCCTATTAGTGTAATCGAAGAATTTCCCTATTGATTAAGAGAGGTGACTTTCATGCATAGTAATATCATAGGATTCATGAGGAGATAATGACATGTGCCATCTAGTGAGTTAACCATACGAAGGTACAAAACGAACATAATTTTAATATGTATCCCATTGCTATCTAACCATTATTGTACAAATACACTCACGGGTTTCAGTTATCCTTCTATACAATATCGTTTACCACAAAGGGAACACCAATAACCGCACACGCAAACACTACATAAACACTGACAGTAATCATGACGCCCACACTGTAAGTCATCTCGTATACCACTAAGGTACACTAATGCAGGTACTCGTGTATCTCCCGTGAATGATTATTTGTTGCCACAGCACACCTGTCACAATAGTACTAAAAAGCGTCATTTCACTCTCTCATAACATATTCCTTACTGTACAAAATGCAAAGTACTCATAATTCTCTCTCTCTCTCTCTCTCTCTCTCTCTCTCTCTCTCTCTCTCTCTCTCTCTCTCTCTCTCTCTCTCTCTCTCTCTCTAGTCAAAAATATTATAATATGCATTTATTAATTCATGAGTGATATCTCGAAGAAATTAAGTAGCACATACTCGTAGTTCAATGACGAATATATGATACACATTTTCTTTCTTTACTGGAATGGTAAAAGAAAGAGCATATTACAAGAAATCAAACAAAGTAGAACATCTAAATCTCAAATAATTTGATTAAAATCAGTAGTATTTGTAATTGTGATTTTTCGAATTTAGGTTTATTTTAGAACAAAAACTTAACATTAATATTTCCTGTATTGGTGGATATATAACTTAATTAAAAATTTGTTATCCTGATATTTCCGCTTTGGGTTAAATGTAGAACGATGCAGGTCTCAGGGCACAAGACGCAAGAGTCAACAATGTCGCACTATTACACCATAGCTTGGCCGGTGCCACTCTCTGGCAGTGAAGTACAGGATACTCGTAGATCGACGTGAATTGTTTGCCCAACATATCAAGCTGCAAAGGACGCAATTCGCTTTGAGGCGTCCCGGATTGCAGGGTAGGCCACTGATATATGGACGGAATGAAGGAATGAAGGCAGTTATTGAGAAGAGAGAAGACACACGCGATTTTAGTGAGTGATTTCAGATAGGAAGGTCATATGTTTGCGTGGTGTTGCTCCTGGGATATGATTTTCATCCATATTTCATCCGTGACAGCCGAACATACAACTCGGCTCCGTTCTTGCCTCAAATTTGCTTTCTCTTTTCTTTTCTCTTTTCTTAGCCTCCTTCCATCCATCATTCAGGCATTATGCTCTGCAGTGCCTCACAAAAGGGAAACTGATAAAGCTGCATCAGTGGCCCTTATTTTGCTGTTGTTGCTATTTGTTTATATGATACATATATTTTTTTTTTCCTAATTAGCAAGTTTTCTCTACTCAAGACGAAGCTATTTTTTTTTAACAAAATCACAAAATTAATGAATTGCATTCCAAAATACTGCCTCAAAAATAAAAGAAGTGACAAGTATATAGAAGCATGTACTGGTACTTCACGCTACACCGTTTGAAGACATTTTTTCCTCTTAGGTCAATGTCGAAAACCTTTCAACAGCTTTCTTTTACGTTCATTTTTACTCTTCGTTCAACTCAATAGCTTCACATTTCTGCGACAGAGGCAATCCTATTGAGGGATGGTATGGGTAGATGGGTGGTCAGACCGTTCAGGGGGATTCACATCCTTTACATGTCAAAATAAGGCCGAGTCCATGCTATCCATATCGCAGACAGCTACATCTTCCCAGCGACACACATACCCACCAGTCTGAGGCCCCTTTCCCGTACGAAAAGAAATGAAAGACCGTTTTCTATCAGAACACTCGACTATCGTGCTCATTTCTATGTTCTTTTTTATCGTAATCCTTAGCCAGTCTCCTACGCATACATAAAAAAAGGAAAAGAAAATATTCTGAGCCTGGTAAAAAAATAATAAAACGAAAGAACCTTTTTCTTTCAGTGCATGGTACTGTACAACTGGCGCGACTGGCACCAGTCTCTGGGAAACAAGCACTTCGAGAGTCGTGCCACACGTTAACAAGCACGCTGCCTTTGTCACCTCATGATGCACAGAACACATAAAGGAGGGGAATATTTTTTTTATTGATTATCTAGTGTTGCTCGTTGTTCCCACCCGGTGATTTATATAAAGGTTGGGGTCATTTATGAGGGAAATGTTTAAAGTACGATGTGTTTTCTCACACGTGCAACTCACAGTATAGAACTAATGTATTTTTCTTTAATATCTTGTAGTCCATGTTTGATTAAACAAGCACAATTTATTTTTTGCTTAGAACAACGATATGCGTTGTTATTTATTGGTCCACTTTTAGTTCCAATGTTGTTGCCAAGTCAATATCCAGAAATGTAGGATGATAACACGCTATGTTGGAAGTGTTCACTGGCAAAAGAAACAAAACATTTAGTTTTGTATAAAAGATGGCAAAGGATTTTGTTATTTTTGTCTAACTTCATAGTTACATTAATTGCAAAGGATAAAGGAATTTTAATTCGATCATTTGGAAATAGTTCATGCATATATGTAGTCATTTATATATTGATCGCCAGCATTGACATGAAAGAGATACATTAATTTCTGCACTAGAAACAGAGAACTTAAAATACATTTCAGAAAATAACACGTAACATTTATTATATATCCAAATTGCCCATAACCTGTACTTTAGGTTTAGCTATCTCAAAACTCACTGAAACACCGAAAACATTAACTTTGTGAAATCATGGAAAGTTTAGAAGAAAAGAAACCTTAGAGCAACGAACGTAATAATTTCCTAATATATGCAAATTATGCAGGTTTAGCCCAAGTAAAACAAAAAACTCTTCTAATTATGTAAACAAAATAAACTACTACATACATTAGAGAAAAATACAAAAGTGTACCTTTTATAAAAGGTACTGCCTTGATCTTCAAACAAAAACATTCTTGCTTTCATAACTTTTTTTTTCGCTTATTTGTATTATTTTTTCTTGGGGTATCACTGCACTATCCAAAACACTGAACATAATTCTAATACCTAGAAAATATCAGTTTTCTTGTACAGCTGCCAACCCTTTGTCTTTATTAGAGGCATAGGACCCCTCCCATGACCTGTTTTTTTTTTTTTTCTTTTACAGCTGGTAGAGAGGGAGGTAGGAACAGTCCTCTCTCCTCTCCCTTCCTTCACGGACAGGAACCCTCCTCTCACCCTAAAGTTGCATCATTTGTCTTAATCTGATCAGCATCATAATTAAGCTGCTCCCTCTCCCTTCCTCCTTTGTTTGCGTGAATGAGCATTTTCTTTGTATGCTAAGTATCTTCGTGTTGTTATGCGCTAACAACTACCTCACTTTGGTACCGTAAATAATTAATAGCAGGTTACTCAGGCGTGCTTTTGAATCACTAAGCATACCTAGGTCTCCAAAGAAGATACTTATATTCTGGAAAGACTTTATCGGCATCTTAAAACATATTTGGAAATGTTAAGAATCTAAAATGTTAGGAAGTAATAAAGATAGAGAAAAAGAAGAGGAAAAAGATGAAGATGAAAGCGAGAAAAAAGAAGAAAAAGAAGAAATCGAGTCTTAGATGAAGTCAAGATAAGAGAACACGACGCAGATACCGACAAACTGTTCACTCTTGTAATCCAAAGAGTTTGATAAATTGTATTAAGAAAGTTGTTTCTCTGCTCGCTACGAACCGAAGATTTTCTGAGACAAGCACTGTCGTAGGAGAATAAAGCATTACAATTTTTTTTTTTTACCTGCTAAGCACAATTACAAGAAAGCAAGAAAAAAACTGACTGACTGATCTGAGACGGTAGCTGTAAGAAAAAAAAAAGACAAACAGTGCACACCGCATTCCTGGAGGTCACGAGCATATGTATTGGAACGAAACAGTTACAGCCATTTTTCGTTCTGTGCCACGCATGGCACAAGCTGAAATCGCACAAGAAAAACATATTTTCCCCATAAGAAACAATGGATAGATAGTAGAGGGGATGGGATTTTGGCCCCCAAAAATTCTATTTTTTCTTTTTACGAAAAACACATTTATTTGACTAATAAAGTGAACATGTTCTAAAAATGCATCAATCTAAACCTATATATAACACTGAGGTGAAAATAAAGTGTAAATAAAGCACCAATTAACACTTAACACGATGTTCTCTCACTTCTCACAGTTCCTCACAGTCATTCATCATCTTCGTCTGTGCTGGCTGTGACTGTAAACACACGAAAGGGCTGCAAGCATTGAACTGAGAGCAGGAGCGGCCCCCTGTCAGCAGGCAGCGGAGCTACGTATCTGTCCCACTGTTTGATATGCGGTTGGGGAAATCGCGTCTTAGCGAACAGATTGCACAATTTCAATAAATCATAATATTTTTAATGTCACATCTTAGCGAATTCGAACATAAAGAAAACGCACAAAACGAGAAATACCTGTATATGTGGAAGCAAAAAGGATGAGGCTTCTTGGCAACGCTTTGCGGCACAAGTTTGGGATTACTTAGAATAATGTTAATGTACTTAGGACGCTTACGATGTCACTACCTTGCCGCAGAATCACACAATGCTATGAAGCCACTCCTTTCTGCCACGACTACTACAGCTGAAGATCTAAAGTCAGTTAGTCAGTCGCCGACGTCACGCCTGAGGAAGCTTTAAGAACTTCGACGGCTATTCCCCTAAAATTTGTTTCTACCAAACTTTATTTTAAAATAGAAGAACACTAAAGTCAATCTTGTCACTGCCAAAAATGTATCATATATTCCTATTGGAGGTGATCCCATTATACTTTTTGGGTTTTCAAATTCTATATATTTACATTCTCTCCCCTACTTCTTATTTCTATCGTACTGATGCAGATGGTCACCAATTTTCAAACTTAAATTTCAATTTTCGCCAGGCAGTCTATGTACGTAATATATCAGATAGCACTTGACCAGATACTGTGCAAGTGAAGTAAACTTTTAACTTACAGTAAAATAAGGAGGACTTTTAAAAATTTTCTTACAAGAATATAGCCTCGAGACCCTTATGATTATATATATATATATATTATATATATATATATATATATATATATATATATATATATATATATATATATATATATATATATATATATATATATATATATATATATATATATATATATATATATATATATATATATATATATATATATATATATATATATATATATATATATATATATATATATATATATATATATATATATATATATATATATATATATATATATATATATATATATATATATATATATATATATATATATATATATATATATATATATATATATATATATATATATATATATATATATATATATATATATATATATATATATATATATATATATATATATATATATATATATATATATATATATATATATGCCACATCTATCCCAAACGTGTGTGTGTGTGTGTGTGTGTGTGTGTGTGTGTGTGTGTGTGTGTGTGTGTGTGTGTGTGTGTGTGCTGGGCGGGCGTGCGCGCTACACACTGGGCTTGAGTATCATGTGTTGAACTTGCGGCCGCCAGCTACAACCTTCCTAGGGAACGGTCATGATAACCCGATCCATAGGCGAGGGATTCACTTCTCACATGCCATACACCGCATCTTCCAGCGTAGGGAGGACAGTAACTGCTCGCTCATCAGTAGGAAAAAATCTTTGGCGTTGTGAGAGCAGTGTGTGTGCGGTTGGTGTGCTGAATTTGCAAAATATATACACATCACACACACCCACACCAAACTCCTGCCTCACACACAGAAAGGCCTGGAGATAAAGGAATATATTTTACTTTCAAAGATCTGCCAAGAATATTTATCATATGCATGAGCGCGAGGTCCTTGTTTTATGGAATTCTTTTCAAATTTAACTACGAGAAATAAGGACACAAGACAACAAAAATGACCACATTATTCTTCACAAAAAGAAAATCACAGAAATAGACAAGCGTGTTGGGTCACCAGGGACAACGATTTTATTACCTCACCGTTCTAGTGGCTCCTGTTATTGATATCCTACTGGTAATGGCGGGTCGAAAGTACTGAATGACGTGTCCATCTGTTAGGAAAATGCACGAGATCTCTTTCAGGTTAGGTAATTACTTGGAAACTGCCTTTTCAGTCCGTGGTCTGCACTGAAAGTCTCCTCAGTGTTTATAAGGAATTTTAAGAAGACTGATGTGTTATGAAGTTGGTCGCTAGGGGAAGTTTTATGAGTAGAAATGAAAACTGAAAGTAAATTAGATACTGGTCATAAAAATGTATGTGTGTGTGGGTGCGGGTGAGAGAGAGAGAGAGAGAGAGAGAGAGAGAGAGAGAGAGAGAGAGAGAGAGAGAGAGAGAGAGAGAGAGAGAGAGAGAAACAAAGGAGGAGGTACTTTCAAATTTCAGTTACGCCGCTAATTACCAAAGAAATACGATTAAAGGTTATCATTAGAGAAAACCAACCAAGGACACTTTCTGAACTTTAGGGGCCCCATTTCCTTTTATGTTTCTCAAGGGCTCCATTATTCCCATGCGAAAACACACCTCGGTGAATTAATTAACCCTAGCTCAGGTAAACAATATCGCGGATGGCGGAGAGACCTAACCATTCATTATCTGTGATTAGTTCCTGGGATGATTTTTGTTGTTTTTGTGGTAATTCGGATACGTATTTTAAGATAAAATAAATTCCGATCTTAAGGCAGCAAAAAAAGCAAAATGACTCGGGGGTGGCGTGTGAGTATGACGAGTAGTCACATAATGGCACACTCGGGTCCAGCTGCACCGATGGTTGGCCGCACCGGTGTGCAACTGTGGCCTTGGCTGTATAGTTTATATCCACCTGAACGATTAACATACTATATTTCTTTCAAATCCAGAGTGAGAGCTTATGAAGTAATATATCCTGATTTTGTAGAAGCTTTACTTATGTGATTCATGTTCCCTACATGCGTAATATACATATTATCTTTTAGAAATATCATATGGCTGAAAAATAATAATGTTTTATACGAGCTCTGCGAATATGAAAAGTTATTTCTTCATAAATATTATTATGATAATGTAATCATGTAGTGATGAAGATTTAAGAAACGAAAAAAAAGATTCATCGCAAAAATTCATTTATCAAGATAACTCCCGCCCAACTCTCCCCACCTCTCTCTCTCTCTCTCTCTCTCTCTCTCTCTCTCTCTCTCTCTCTCTCTCTCTCTCTCTCTCTCTCTCTCTCTCTCTCTCTCATATAAAAGCAAACGTTGATATATGAATTTCACTTCAGTCTTCTGAGATAGTTTGAATCCTTTAAGGAATTAATGGCCCTGGCAGCGACACACACCACAAGATATACTTTATGACAAACGCTATAAGGAAACTGGACTGAACTATACACTAGAGAGAGAGAGAGAGAGAGAGAGAGAGAGAGAGAGAGAGAGAGAGAGAGAGAGAGAGAGAGAGAGAGAGAGAGAGAGAGAACACACACACACACACACACACACACACACACACACACACACACACACACACACCGAATCTTCTTTTCGGTGGGGGACACAGCTCTGTGGCAAAGACTGGCATCAGGCTCGGGGCTAATGGTGTCCCACAGTTTCTTTCACGCGTCGCGAGACTCCAAGTAGAAGCTGTCCACGGCACTCCACCTTTAGGGTCGCCGGCCAAGTGTCGTGAAGAGCGCCGTGGACAGTGAGTCTCTGAGGTGCAAGACACTGCCGACACTAAAAATGTGCGCATATTTTCCCCTCAACATTATGGATGACTCTCCTCCCACCCACCCAAGACCTTATGAGCCGCCTACAAAATACACGTTACTACTGCCGAAGGAAATGCGGCAAGAATGCAGCGTTGTTTCCGGCACCCTCACTCCCATTTACACACTCCACTCTGATTTCACCTCCTTTTTTTCTTCCTTCCTTCCTTGCGTTTCGTATATCTTATTGAGTTTTGTGGTTTTTTTTTATTTTTTCCTGTGCGAGCGTGCGAGGACATCTTCCTCAGGTTTATCTCGGCGAATTTCTGCGTCTCTTGGATTACTTTTTTTATTTTCCTCTACAGTCTTGTCTGTTTGCTTATCTCTCTGTTTGATTCTTGTGCTTTCCTGTTTACGTCGATCGGTGTCTCTCTCTCTCTCTCTCTCTCTCTCTCTCTCTCTCTCTCTCTCTCTCTCTCTCTCTCTCTCTCTCTCTCTCTCTCCCCGTGTCTATTAAGGGCATGTTTCATGTGTTTGCCAGTTTTTTTTTCCTTATGTTACAGTTCCTGTCTCGGTAGTTTGTTTTGTTCAGGTTTTCTTTCTTGTCTTTCTTTCTTTCTTGATGTTGCCTGCCAGTTTTCTTTCCTCTTTTTTTAGGGAGAGTAATTTTGTCAATAGTCTCTCTCTCTCTCTCTCTCTCTCTCTCTCTCTCTCTCTCTCTCTCTCTCTCTTGACTAGTTCTTGAAGTTGCACATCAAACGCCTCAATTCTGCATTAATCAGACTAGCTAATTTGGATATCCGTAAGGAAGTGATGCAAAGGCAATTTTCTCTCCACTTTGGAGCGGTAATGATGCCATGACGCTCTGTGTGACTCGACCCGGCATTAGCGTTTCATGTGAAGATCAAGTATGATATATGAGGACGTACTAAATCTTGAATCATAATGAAGCTCTTAGCAGGCCATTATATTGCGTTAATATTCCATTCAGTTGAATCAAGTACCGTTATATTACCGTAGGAAATTATATTCATGTTTACCAGATATGATAAGAATTAACAGATATTTATGCGTTTGGTTTAAATATTTCTTGGTGATAAGTTATCTTCATTAATCATTTTTTCATTATCGTAGCTGGAGATGGAGAATACGTGAGGTAATCAGCTTGCACAGTTTGCCATCTGGTCCCTCAAGTCCATTGTAACATTATCATACACACACACACACACACACACACACACACACACACACACACACACACACACACACACACACACACACACACACACACACACACACACACACACACACACACACACACACACACACACACACACACACACACACACACACACACACACACACACACACATCTCACACATCTTTATATCTTACCATATTATCTGTAAGGCAGCCCTCCATGCACACCTACACCACCACCAGGATACACTGCACACATTCCTGGCTCTGGTGCTTCTATCGCCAGCAATAGTTTTCCCTTAGCAAACACACCCCAGCTGCACCATGCCGCCGCCTATATCATGCACGCCACTACCCTGCACTGTGTAAGGTGCAGCCCAATTGTTTGACAGTGAGAGTGGTGGTTGTCACGCACAACACTGTTACTTGCGAAATATAAAAAATGCATTTTACCGTTGTTTAGCATCTATTTTAGTAAAATGGTAACACGAGGAAAACTTAGTAATTAATACTTGATAAACAAGAAATATTAGTGACATTATGAAATGAAATGCGTTTGCACAAAATAATAATACAAAGGAGTTACTTTTTCACTTTATTTGCTAGTCTTACGTAAAGAAGTACCCTGGATGGCAATGAAAAGTTATCCTTCTTCCAACTTATACCTAACTGTGTTCAGGATACTGTCTTGGGTTATTAGCTAAGTATACCTTCCTGTGTACACTTGTCCAGAAAGATTTTGTAATGAAATAGAACCCTACAAACATTACTAATTATGAAATGTTTAGCTATATTCAACAGTTTAGCATTATTATGAACACTTTACAACTAACATGGATATTTGCTTGTGTGTTTCTTTGCCTGTTTGTCTTTTTAGCTGACTGAGTGTTAACACCGCTTCAACTCCAATTTGGAGAAAACGTGTAGCGTGATTACTGAATAGTGAAAACCGAAACCACTGGAATTTCGAGAGACCAGATTCCTAGAAAGCCGTTGATTGCGGTGACACCCTGCCACTTCATTGGTCTGTTCGGGAATGCGGGCTTTACTCAACACGAGCCATTAACAACTCAGTGTGTGGTGATGTTAGCACGAGATGGCGTAACAAAACTGTCTAACCACTACTGTGAAACGAGAGAGAGAGAGAGAGAGAGAGAGAGAGAGAGAGAGAGAGAGAGAGAGAATCTAACTTTATTATACTTTTATGCACACTGTAACTTAGAATTACTTTAGAATACATGCGCGCGTGAGCACTCACACTAATCCTTCCACACACACACATATACACACTCACACACACACACATACACACTCACACACACACACACACACACACACACACACACACACACACACTCACACACACACACACACACACACACACACACACACACATACTCGTAGACACATACACGTACACACACACACACACACACACACACACACACACACACACACACACACACACACACACACACGTCAATGAATCTCAAACTGAATTTAATAAAAGCAGTAATGGAGAAAGGGCATAACAAGCTTAGCTTAAATCTTAAATGCTATGAACTACACACACATACACACACACACACACACACACACACACACACACACACACACACACACACACACACACACACACACACACACACACACACACACACACACACACACACACACACACACACACACACACACACACACACACACACACACACACACACACACATACACACTTACAAACTATTTTCTCTTTGTCCTCTAAAGTTCTGATATCCATTAAGATTAGCAGTATGTGTGTGTGTGTGTGTGTGTGTGTGTGTGTGTCTGCACGCGAATTCAGTATATACGCGTTCATGTATACTACTGTGTTGGTGTGGGTTTGCGTGCATGTTCATTAACGATACTTTTGGAAAGTCTGGTTACGTGTTGCTGGCAGGAGAAATGAATTAAATATAATAATATTCACTCGCCTTCCTGTGACAGCGAGAGATGCGAGCCTCTTTAGACATTTCCCTTGAGCAGCACTAATGAACTATGTGATGTAAGAAAGACTCAAAATTCCATTAAAAGACAACTTTAGAGAATAACGTATATATGCTTATTTCTCAGATGAATCTTTCTTTTTCTTCATATAATCCCGAATAACGTCTTCCCAGAAATAACACGAAAAAAAAAAAAACATTCCTCACATTTGCTCCCCCAAAAATGAGGCAGAGAAGATGACTGTGACGCAGGAGGCTTCGATTCATCACGTAATAAAAACGAGCCTCTGCCTGTCCTCCACAGCCGCCAGAACACACCTTTAATATCACAAGGAGGAGTGAGGACAAAAACCTAATCCAAACCCTCCTCCGTTGTTCCTCGCCGGCGCTATTCTCCTTCCTCTGCCCGCATCATTTTTCATGGCCAAGTCACCCAATTATTATGATAGAAGGTGGAACATAGTAATCAAACCGTAATAAATAGCATGTAACGACTGTTTCTGGACAGTGAGATTGATGGAAAGGCAGGAAGGATGGAGTGAAGGGAAGGGAAGTCGCAAGTGCATGAATAGTGAGGCGACAGGCACGAGGAGGACGAAATGAAGAAAGTAAAAAAAGAATTACAATTTGCAGGAAGATGGACGTGTGAAAGAGGGACTACTGGTGCATATGGACAGGTGGTGAGTGTTATAGGAGAGTGAAGTTATGGAGCGGTGTGTGTGTCTGTGCGGGAATAGTACAAAGGGAACGATAAAGGCTTGTTCTGTGAGGGGAAGGGGAGTGTTGTGAATCCAAGAGGGTTGTGGACTGCCTTGTGACTGAGTAAAATTGCACGGGTTTTGCAATAAACTGAAAAAGTGTTTTGATAAAGAAAAAAAATGTAATGAAAAAGGGTGAGGGAGGTTTTAAAAGTCACGCGTTACAAAATGGAATCCTGGCAAAACTGGAGAGGGAAGAATTGTGATGATGTAATGCTGGTGCTTGAAACACGAACAGCTACGCCTGAAGACATAGGCCTTACCCAATAGAAGTAAAAGCGATAAAAGATCAACATTAGGCTAACGGAAAGAGAAATTTCAATGACTATATATTTCATGGGGACAAGCTTAGGATGCAGGCGTGTGGGCAATATATTCACCGTGATATCATTACACCATCAAAACTTTTTAATCTCTTCGAAAGCTGTCCTCGCGGGCTCAGCCAATCTAGCGCCGCTCGCTTCCAATACTAAGCAGACCAATTTCACACAGAGGAAAATATTGCACGTCAGAACTCCTACTCCTTTCCAAGAAAGTTTAAAAAGAATTTTTTTTATTCTTTCACTCAACCAGTCACATAACGAGATATTTTCTCTTTATGTTCTAACAGTAGCATTTCTTCAGTATTTGGGTGAAATGCAGCCTTTCCGAAAAAAAGAAAGCAAAACACATAAAACTATGAGTAAAATGTCAGAATTTCTTCTTTTAATTAACACACACACACACACACACACACACACACACACACACACACACACACACACACACACACACACACACACACACACACACACACACACACACACACACACACACACACACACACACACACACACACACACACACACACACACACACACACACACACACACACACACACACACACACACACACACACACACACACACACACACACACACACACACACACACACGTACATACACACTCACCAATGTGTTTACAGTGCAGAAAATAAATGCTTCCTTAGAAAGGAAAGAGGAAAAAGTGGCACGAAAAGAAGGAAAGAGGAGAAACATGGAAAGGGAAAAATTAAGATGAGGAGCAAAAGGAAATGGAAGAAAGACCTGACGAGGGACAGGGAAGATGAAGGAAAACCTTGGAAAAATGAGATGGGAGAGGAAAGGGAGAGACAGGCAACGAAGAATGTATATGAGATGAAGGTGGACGAAAGCAAGTAAGTTTAGCATTACAGGTAAATCACTGTGTATGTGTGTGTGTGTGTTTGTGTGTGTGTATATATATATATATATATATATATATATATATATATATATATATATATATATATATATATATATATATATATATATATATATATATATATATATATATATATATATATATATATATATATATATATATATATATATATATATATATATATATATATATATATATATATATATATATATATATATATATATATATATATATATATATATATATATATATATATATATATATATATATATATATATATATATATATATATATATATATATATATATATATATATATATATATATATATATACACACACACACACACACACACACACACACACACACACACACACACACACACACACACACACACACAGAGAGAGAGAGAGAGAGAG